>NW_024387200.1:9695384-9849989 GCF_900408965.1 Simochromis diagramma | reverse complement strand
TCCGATGTTATTCCCGGGATCTGCTGGAGCCACTCGCCTAGCTTGGGAGTCACCGCACCTAGTGCTCCGATTACCACGGGGACCACCGTTACCTTCACCCTCCACATCCTCTCGAGCTCTTCTCTGAGCCCTTGGTATTTCTCCAGCTTCTCGTGTCCTTCTTCCTGATATTGCTGTCATTCGAACCGCTACATCGATCACTACGGCCGTCTTCTTCTTGTTGTCTACCACCACTTGTCCGGTTGGTTAGCCACCACCATTTTGTCCGTCTGTATCTGGAAGTCCCACAGGTCTTAGCTCGGTCCTTCTCCACCACCCTTGGGGCATCTCCCATTTTGACCTCGGGACTTCCAGGTTATACTCGGCACAGATGTTCCTGTACACTATGCCGGCCACTTGGTTGTGGCGTTCCATGTATGCCTTGCCTGCTAGCATCTTGCACCCTGCTGTTATGTGCTGGATTGTCTCTGGGGCATCTTTACACAGCCTGCACCTGGGGTCTTGCCTGGTGTGATAGACCCCAGCCTCTATGGATCTTGTGCTCAGAGCTTGTTCTTGTGCTGCCATGATTAGTGCCTCTGTGCTGTCTTTCAGTCCAGCTTTGTCCAGCCACTGGTAGGATTTCTGGATATCAGCCACCCCCTCTATCTGCCGGTGGTACATACCGTGCAGGGGCCTGTCCTTCCATGATGGTTCCTCGTCTCCCTCCTCTTTCTTGGGTTTCTGCTGCCTGAGGTATTCACTGAGCACTCGGTCAGTTGAGGCCATCTTCCCAATGTATTCTTGGATGTTCGTTGTCTCATCCTGGACTGTGGTGCTGACACTCACCAGTCCCCGGCCCCCTTCCTTCCGCTTAGCGTACAGCCTCAGGGTGCTGGACTTGGGGTGAAACCCTCCATTGCATGGTAAGGAGCTTTCTTGTCTTTATGTCAGTGGCTTCTATCTCCTCCTTTGGCCAGCCTATTACCCCAGCAGGGGTACCTGATCACGGGCAGGGCGTACGTGTTGATGGCCCGGATCTTGTTCTTACCATTCAGCTGACTCCTGAGGACTTGCCTGACCCTCTGCAGGTACTTGGTGGTTGCAGCTTTCTAGCGGCCTCTTCATGGTTCCCATTTGCCTGCGGGATCCCCAGGTACTTGTAACTGTCCTCTATGTCTGCAATGTTGCCTTCTGGTAGTTCAATCCCCTCAGTTTTGACTACCTTCCCTCTCTTTGTTACCATCCGACTACACTTCTCCAGTCCGAACGACATTCCAATGTCATTGCTGTATAGCCTGGTAGTGTGGATCAGTGAATCGATGTCTCGTTCACTCTTGGCATACAGCTTGATGTCATCCATGTACAGGAGGTGGCTGACAACTGCTCCGTTCCGTAGTCGGTATCCGTAGCCAGTCTTGTTAATGATCTCACTGAGGGGGTTCAGGCCTATGCAGAACAGCAGTGGGGACAGAGCATCTCCTTGGTAGATCCCGCACTTGATGGTGACTTGTGCTATGGGCTTGGAGTTGGCCTCTAGTGTTGTACGCCACATCCCCATTGAGTTCCTGATGAAGGCTCTTAGGGTCCCATTGATCTTGTACAATTCTAGGCATTCCAGTATCCAGCTGTGGGGCATTGAGTCATAGGCCTTCTTGTAATCAATCCAGGCAGTGCACAGGTTGGTCAGTCTGGTCTTGCAGTCTCGGCTGACTGTTCTGTCTACCAGTAGCTGGTGTTTTGCGCCTCTGGTATTCTTGCCAATTCCTTTCTGTGTCCCGCTCATGTATTGACCCATGTGCCTGTTCATCTTAGCCGATATGATGCCTGACAGGAGCTTCCACGTGGTGCTGAGGCAGGTTATTGGTCGGTAGTTGGAGGGGACCGGTCCCTTCTTGGGGTCCTTGGGGATCAGGACCGTCCGACCTTCGGTTAGCCATTCCGGGTGTCTCTCGTTAACTAGCAGCTGGTTCATTTGTGCTGCCAGACGCTCGTGGAGTGCAGTCAGCTTCTTTAGCCAGTAGGCGTGAACCATGTCGGGCCCTGGTGCTGTCCAACTCTTCATACTGGAGACCCTTTCTTGGATATCTGCCACTGTGATGGTTACTGGACCCTGTTCAGGAGGTCGCTGTGGTCTGCCCTCAGATCCACTAGCCACTGAGCATTGCCGTTATGGGTTGCGTCCTTCTCCCATATGCTCTTCCAGTATTGCTCCGTCTCCAGCCTTGGTGGTGCTGTTCTCTTATTATTGTTCCCTTGCCACTGAGAGTACACCTTTGCTGGTTCTGTGGAGAACAGCTGGTTTATTCTCCTGCCTTCTATCTCTCTGGTGTACCTCCTCAAGCGGCTGGCCAAGGCTATGAGTCTTTGCTTGGCAGTTTCCAAGGCCTCAGGTATGGACAGCTTGCTGTATTTCTTATGCACCTTCTTTGTCGCACCTTTCTGCAACTCCGTTAGTTGGCTAACCTCCCTCCGTGCTACTTTGATCTTGCCCTCTAGCCTCCTTCTCCATGGAGGGTACTGCCCCTTGTGGCTGTTCAACTTGTAGCCAAGCATCTCACTGATCACTGCTGCCGTATTGTAGATCAGCTTGTTAGTGTCTGTAATCGTGGTTGTAGGTATTGTCCGTAGTGCTGCATTAACATCATCTAGCAGACCTTCTGAGGGTACTTCACGTAATCTTGGTAACCGGCTACGGGGGATCCAGGTTTCAAGCTTGGCCATTATCCTATTTTTCAGGTCAGTTCCTCTCGCACTCAACGGTCCTTCTCCTATCGCACTTGGGGCTATGTACCCAATCTCGGGTGGGGGTGATGATATCTCCCCCCTGACCTGGCGTCCTGACTCCTCCTTGCCGTAGCATTTGTGTTGTACCTCGTCAATCTCTAGCTGTGAGAGCAGTCCCTTCTTTCGAATGTTGGAACACTGAGCTACTAGTTGTTTCGCCGTCATTGTGGATGTTGGGTATCGAAGAATCCATAGGTCCATCATCCTATTCATGTAGCCCCTTCCGCTGGGGTTACTTGCGTAGTAGCATTCCAACAACGCCCTGTTTTCGTCTCTTGCCCACCGATGCCTTCTTGTTCCAGTAGCCCACTTTTCGTCAGGGTGCCCTGGTTCCTCAACACCTGACGCGGACCTTGTTGATCCGGGCGACGTCCGAGCCGGCATGCCTTCATATTTATCTGTCTCGCTCATGTCTGCGGTAGGCTCGCTTAGCATAGGGGGTCTAGCCTTAGGACCCTTACTGGATACAGACGCCCCAGGCAGGAATCGAACTTGCGATCCTCTGCTCCAAAGGCGTGTAGTCTAACCACTACGCTATCCAGCTGCAATATATATATTACTGTGAAAAGAACATACACTCCACTTTATGCAGATTAATAATGGCGATCATAATTTAAACATAAAAGAATATATATATATATATATATATACACACATATATATATATATATACATATATATACACATACATACATACAGTGTTGGGGAGTAACGGAATACATGTACCGCCGTTACGTATTTAAAATACAAAATATGAGTAACTGTATTCCGTTACAGTTACCGTTTAAGAAGGTGGTATTCAGAATACAGTTACTTTGTTGAAATAAATGGATTACACTGCGGTACTTTCCTGTTTCATATTGTCGCGGGTCAGGACTGTTTGGGTTTTGTTTGACAGCTACGTTCTGCTGTTCCAGGCGGCAGCATTACGGTTGCCATGGTTACAGGGCGACGCTCTCTCTCTCTCTGCGTCTGTGTGTTTCCTGGGTGAGAGAGCGCCTTTTCGTTGTTGTTGTTGTTGTGCTAAGCTAACAGGCGAATGCCTACAAGCACTAGCTCTAAAGAATGTAGCATCATGGGCAGTGTAGTCCGTGTTGCAGGGAGAATGGACTGCCATACACGTTATGGGTCTGTGAGCGCGAGGAGGGAGAGAAAAAGGGGAGGGAAAGGTACGAGTTGTCATCGAGGAAAAACGGGAGCGGAAGCATGTAAATATAATACTAAACCACTTCAGCCAAGAAGGAGCCTGACGAGCCCAGCTGTAAGTAAGCTATTAAGACTCGACTGTACCCGTGTTCGTGTTTTTCTCCGAAACAATCAAGTTCCGTTGGAGCAGTCTTTCAACGCCTCTCTCTGTTCCTCTCGCAGAAAAGTTGACCCACACAACAAAGTAACGCTATTTTCGGCTACGAGCCGACAGGGACCCCGCCGTAAGCAGAGGTCCCTTATACCTCGGACGTCGACCTTCAGTAATAGTAAATCACACAGCAATAGTCATCACCTGTTGTAACAGCTGAAATATTAAGTAATCCCACGTTCAGAACGTTTGTCATTGAGTACGTACGGATACGTTACAAGATACATTTGGGGCATGTATTCTGTATTCTGTAAGAATATCATTTTAAAAGTAACCTTCCAACACTTGGTGTATTAGATATATATACACATATAGTATACACAACATTAACACATACTATGTACTATATTCTATCATATATAGTATAGATTATATAATATCCTACATATACATTATATATCATATATAACATCTATATATACACAAGTAGTGTATATATCACTATACACACATAGTAATAACACAACACATATCAGTATCCATGATCATATCATCTATCCCACATAATAACATATATATGTCATGTATATATATTAATGCATATATTAGACATATCTATATATACATATATCTTACACTAACATACATCATACAATATACATATACCCCCCAATACATTACATATCTTACATATATATTACATACTACATATATATACACAACATATATATACATATATATACATATATATACATAAATATACCTTATATCTTATATATATTATATCTATATACCACATATACAACATATACATATCTACACAAAAATTTTTTTTTATTTTTTATTATATTACACATATAATTATACACTACATATATATATATAAAAAAAAAACACCCCATCACGCCCCTGCGGGCGGTTATCTCCTTCAAGCTGGGTCCTCTACCAGCAGGCCTGGGGCTTGGGGGTCCTGCGCAGTATCTTAGCTGTTCCAGGACTGCTCTTCTGGACAGAGATCTCCGATGTTATTCCCGGGATCTGCTGGAGCCACTCGCTCTAGCTTGGGAGTCACCGCACCAGTGCTCCCCGATTACCACAGGGTGACCACCGTTACCTTCACCCTCCACATCCTCTCGAGCTCTTCTCTGATCCTTGGTATTTCTTCCTCAGATTCTCCATGTCCCTTCTTCCTGTATTTTGCTTGTCATTCTGACACCGCTACATGCCATCACTACGGTCCGCTCTTTCTGTTTGTCTACCACCCACTATGTCCGGTCCGCTGATTGACAAGTGATACGATAAATTTTGCATTTTGGCGAATACCAAACGTCTGGAATCTGAGTAGCTTGCCAGCCAGGTTCCTCGAGGGCTCTCTTGACCATTGCTCCCAGCTCCCTCGCCTGATGACTCTCATGGACCGCCAATGTAATGTGAGGGACTGAATCAGGCCCCATTTTGAACCAAGGCCGTTGTTCGTCGGTTAAATTTACTGCTGCAGTGACGCCCTCCGGGCCGACATAGATGTTTTGAGAACACACATTCCAAGTCTGGCCTTCAAGGTCAGACTGGAACAGGTCCTTATAAATTTCATCATCGTTCCTATCATAATAGAGCGTGACATGGAATCGATCTCGGGGGGGAGAATAGACTGCCAAGGCCATAATCCAAGGTTTCCACAGCTGATACTGTCTCAAGATGCCTTCATCCACCAACCGACCCCAGTAGATATCAGCGGTCGTTTGTTCACAGTCTTTCAGCAAGTACTGGTTCTTTGAAAATGTCCCCAGGCACGGAAACTCTTTCCCTCCTGGAAGTGTGACTGTTAGTCCATCAGCTGAACACATTATAGTGGCCCCCAGTTTGATGAGCAGATCCCTGCCCATCAAGTTCACAGGTACATCGGGAGACACCACATAGCTGTGCTTCAAAGTCTGTTTTCCCAGCACCGTCCGGGCTGGATTGGTTGTTGGCAGCGTCGTTGGTACCCCAGAGAACCCTACAACACTGACCACATGGTTGGAAAGTGTGGCACTGCTTGGTTTTTGTTTCAGTGTTGAATAGGTAGCCCCAGTGTCCACAAGGAAGGTCATTTCATCTCCTTCCACACTCATTGACAACATTGGTTCTGCCACTCCCATGTTGTCTGGTCTCTGTGGGTCCCGTCAGTACAGCTCCTCCTCCCTGCCCCAGTCGGCCACAGGGTACTGAGCCGCTGGCGCCATGCCTGGGTTTGGAGCTTGATATCCCCTTGTCTGGACCACTCTGCCTCGAAAAGCTCCCTGTGCCTGGGGTGATGATAGATAACCAAGCTCTAGCTGTCGTGGTGTAGGACAATCACGAACCCAATGTCCTCGTCCTCCACACCTTCGGCATACATTTGGGTCCAGCATAGGTCCCCCCAGACCACGGCCCCTTGGTCCACCTCCCCTTTGAGATCCACCACGTCCCCTCAACGACCTAGTAGCCCCCCAATTCCCCGCGAATCTTTCTTGCCTTGGTCCATTGGCGGGCCATCGGTCATCAGGGTACAGAACCGGATTCAAATCTGGCCAATCAGGCCCCGGATCACTCCGTGGCTGCGCCACCAACATCTTCTTAGGTCCATCTTTATTTTCCTTTTTCTTTTCGTTTTGTTTTTCTCTCGCCTCAGCCAATTTCAATTTTACTAACTGCCCTTGCGCCTCCTCCAGCTCCTGCTTTTTCTTGTTCACCTCGTCTTTCTCCAGCTCAAGTCGATGTATAATGTGCCTCTCCCATTTTGCTGAATCTGCCACCGCAAAGTCTGGATTCTTTTGTAAATCTTTTGTTACTCGTTCTGGGAGACCTGCTAACACTGCAGATCGGAACCACGCCCTTGGTTCGCCATCACGCCCAGGATGCTCTCCAGTTTGAAGAATCCACTGTTCTTTTGCATGCTCCATAAACTCTCTAGGGGAATGTTCTGGGCTCCAAACAATCCTAGGTGTTGTACCAATGTTATGGGTCGGATACTTCTCACGTACTGCGTCAGAGAGAGCATTTCGCACCCTTGCATAGGGGACATCGTTTGGTTGACATGCAGTTCTGGCTATCTCTTCCACATCTGCTAGGGCTCCACCTCTCAAGGTCCTCCCTCCGATAGCTCGGAAATCACCCAAGGCGAGCTCTTCTCCTTCTGTGAGATTTCCTAGTCTTCTCAACCAAGCCGCTCCTCCCTCTGTGATGGGAGGCAGCTGCTTCACCAGAGCCTCAAGATCTCTGATATTATAGGGGTGGTAAACTGGTTCACCCCGTGCACCCGTCAATAAAGGCATTGTAAGGGGCAATTCCTCCTCTGTGTCACACTGCCCTTCTCCAGTTTGCAATGCAACAGTCTTCCTCTGATTCTTCTCAAAGATAGACGGTCTTTTATCTCTTGGTTCCTCCAGAACTCTCCCAGAGCGAAGTGTCGTCCTTCCTGGGAGACCCTGAAAGTTTGGGGCGAGCCCTCCCTTCTCCAGGTTTGCCACTTCTCTAGATTTTCGTGATTGAGTTACTGAGGCCGCCAAATCCTTTTCCAATGCATGAAGTGTTTGTGCTACAGTACGTGGTGTTGCTATACCGTCTTCCTCCAGATTTTTCAAGAGGCGTTCCAGCTTTATCACGGCCTCCCTATTGTTAGATTCTTTCCCAAAAACGTGGCCTTGCCACTGTTGTGTCTCAGGATTGTCCTCCGTTGGTCTCCGATTGGTTTTATGGGTGGCCTTTGATGGTGCCCTCTGATACTGGAGTGAAGGTGAATCTTCCTCTGAGGTCCAGGCCTCCTGGGATGGATTTTCCTGGCTGGGCTGTTGCGATGTCACCTGACCGGTACTTGTAGACGCCACAGGTTGAGCTTCTTCTGTAGCTCTATCTGGGCTAAAAACAGAGGGAGGGATCAAGATCAACCCCCGTGTAGTGATTCCTTGTGATGTCCCAGCAGCTGGGTGTGGCTGACTTTCTTCTGAGGCAGCTGCCGTTGATTGAGGCTGCATCGCTTTCTGTGGAGGTACCCCTGATTGAGACTGCACTACTCCTGTGTCTGCCTCCACTGTAGCCGGAGCAGATGTCGATGGTATAGGATTCTCCTGTAGATTGACAATTCCACCTGTCACTATTCCTGTTTTTCCATCCGGCCCCCACATGTTGCCACCCTCCAAAGTCACCACTGGACAAATATAAGGAGGGGGTGGGGCACTCAGGAAGTCCTTCAGGCTGGGATATAACCTCCCTTCAGCCTCAGCTTCCTTTTTTAAGGCTGGCTTGATGTCGTTCACTTCCTCTTGCATCCAGTGAGAAACACCTTGGGAGACAATCATAAGCTTGCAATATTTACTTTGTTTTTCCATCATAAGTTTCTTTTCAGCCTTTAATTTTCTCCCCTGAAAACGTCCTAAGGATTCCTCTTCAAGCTCTTTAATCCTCTTCTCACATTTCTCACCTTCCAGTTGAAAGATGGAATGCAGAGGGATTCTATCTTCCAGTGTCTTCTCTTGATTTTCACATAATTCCTTCACTTCTTTTTCTAAATCTTGACACTGACGAGCAATCTCCTTTGAAGAAGTTCCTTCAGTCATTTTAATTGCTTTCTTCAATTGCTGTAATTGCTCCTTCAATGGCTTGTATCTCTTTCCCCCACCAGGGGTCGCCTTTTCCTCTTCAGCCATTTTGCCTTTTGACCTCACTTACCTTACCAAAATGGCCGATCTTTAGGCTCCTCCCTTTGGGGTTGCCTCGCTGTATTTCCCTTTCGGCAGTCAGAATCTCACAAGCTGGTCAAGCCGAACTTCCGCTAGGCTCCAGCCTGAGAGATAAAGAGACCGCCCACAGACACACACACACACTCACTCTTCTAATGCTCCTTTCAAAAGAAAAGCTTCACAAACATCTAATACAACAGTTTTAAGCACGCAAAGCCAGCGAAAATTCACTCTCACAACTATAAAGTTTTTACATGAGAAAATAATCCAGACTATCTACTATGCACACCGTTTTCCCTCCTTATGCGAGAGATTCAACCAACCTTTAAAAACTTTATTTACACAACATCAAACAAAGCACAGATCTCTGCCTTTTCCAGGTAGAGAAGAAAATACAACCCCACTAGAAAATCTCCCAACAATCACACAAAATTCTCAAATTTTGCCAATATATTTATCACCACACTCCTACTTTACGGGAGTTTTACACAAGACATCATTACTCCTGAGATTCCATTAAACCTTACTCACATTAGGAAATCACAAACATACAGCTGCAAGGTTTAGTTTATTTAATATACTGAAATCTTTTAACCACACTTCTAAACTCCACTTTTACTTAACCCAGAAGAAGCTCAGAAGCACAGAAATGGAGAAATAGAAAGATAAAATCAAGGCCGCAGCTATACACACACACACACACACCGCTCGTTCTCGCGCGCGTGTGCCCGCTGCCGCACAGCCCAACACAGCCCCCTCCTTTTTTCTCACAGAGACAGAGAGAGAAAAAGAGACCCTTTTCCTTTTTCTTTTTTTTCCTCCAGCACTCATACACACACAAAATCCCCTCTAATAGAAAGAGGAAGAGAAAAGAAAAGAGTTTGTAGAGAGGAAGTTTAACAGGAGTTTCAGATTTAACAGATTTACAAAACTTATTTACACTTTATATAGAGTCACACATAGTTTATATCTTATTGTACACCCGGGCCCACATAGACGTCGTATGCCAGAAGAGGTTACTCCTAAATTTTTGACTAATTTAAAAGCATCTATAGCCCAGAGCCGCGCTCTTGCTGACCAATTACACGCTTCAAGTACGCCGCCTTGAAAACGGTCAGATTACTAAATTCTAATTACTTTATAACCGCTTCCTGCAACTGGCAGGGAATTCCACGTCCGACGCTGGCATCAAACCCACGCCTTCAGCTATACTTAAAACTCACAAGCCAGCCACGTTAAAGGTCACGGTCGGTCCCAGACCTATCGATCAATCAGGCGCAGTAAGGAAGCGGTCTCCCGTCGACCGCCCCGGTTAGTTTGGGATGCTCGAAGTTCCCCGGCAACCAACCGAGCAAAAAGCCTGACCCCGCGTCCGAAGTCAGGGGTCACCGCCACAGTGCTGAGCAGCTGCGCCCTTAAGGGACCGCGTCCCCCGTCCTAAGAAAATTTACTTATTTTAAAAGCCTCACGGTGAGCTCTCAGCCCCCGTTTATTACCTGAGACCCGAGACCGCGTCTCTGCTAATTAATTAAACCAAAAACCCTACACTAACCAGATGACTGCTGGCATCCAGCCACCCACATCGGTTTTTTCACACCTTAAAACCGTGTTATTTGTTTCCACACACCTTAAACCTTGTTATTTTAACCTCATATAACCTCTTAACTCAAAATTCGCTCCCCCAATAAACAGCAATAAATTTTATCAGTCAAATGTTCCCCAAATTTTAAACACAAATTACCCCAGACAAAAATCACTATGGACAAACACCAGAAACCTATACTGAGTGAATATTATTTTAATTAAATTTAGTTTCAACTTCCAATATAGCGCCTTTGGATAAAAATCAACAGGTGGCACTCACCTTTCTTATGTCGCCTGGCGTCACTCAGATAGGTTGCTGGCCTTCGCCCCCTTTGCCACCCCCACGTCGAGCTGCAAGCTCCCTTCTGTCCCAACCAGGTTTCGGCACCAAGTTGTTACGTCTGGTTCAGTTTGGTTAAGAAGGAAAAACAAGCCGAGTCCGTGTAAGGTGTCAAAAATAGTGATTTTATTACACACTTTTGCGCAGAAGTGCGGGGAAAACAGTCTTGCATCAACAATCTCCGCCGGGCGGAGGCTTTTCATCCTTATATTACCATTATGACATCACAGTTAGATCTTTACTGAAAATGATAACAATTGCCCTCCTCTTCCAAACATTGTCCTAATATAGACATGAACTGCTACTCTTAAAAGAAAAACAAGTGTGTATTACATTGTGCATTTTGTGAAAGTGTATCTATCAGAGAAACTGTCCTCAGACGACCCTCCTATTATTACTAAATGTGTATGTGAACGTGCGTGTCTTATACAAGTACGTGCATGTGATCACAGGCCGGCGTACGTGCAGAACTGAACGCAGACAGGCCCGAATCCAACTGGACTGGTGTGATTGCAATGTAGTGCAACAACTTTAATCATCTGTGTGCATTATTATTTACTCAGAATAACATAGATGTAATTCAAAGATTATTCTGTCAACTGATTCAACAATAGTAAATGATTAATCAAGGATAATTGATTATAAGAATACAAAATAAAATATCTCCTGCTCACAGGAGGAACTCCCGCTCCCACGAACAAAGCGAGCCCAGAAGCCACGGGAGACCGGTCACCAGACGCTGTAGCCGCCTCTCTATAGCGCGCTGGGACATGCCACCCGGGTTTTCCAGCCACCGGTCGATGAGCTCCTGTGTGGCATCGATGAGATTTTCCCGTAGCTCCCTGGACGGGTTAAGCGCTGCTGGGTCCATGTTGTGGTCGCGTCGTACTGTCACGGTCTGGGGCAGCGGCCGTGTGGAGAGTGGAAGGAGGACCCAAAACGCAGCACTTATTCAGGTGTGAGGGTGATTTATTGATAATATCAAACACAAAGTGGAGATGGCAAACAGAACTAAGGACGAACTAAACTGGGATAAACTACACAGAGGAGTGGCAAACCTGAACATGAAGGGAGAACAGCTGGGAGAACAGCGAGGAGAGCACGCAGAGGATTACACCAGGTATGAACACAGACGACGCGACGAGGAGCAGAGGAAAACACACACTATAAGTACACAGAGAGACACTGGGAAATCACACACAGGTGGGAGACACAGCTGGACCTGGTTAACCTGACGAGACAGGGGAACACTGACACCAGGGACCAATAGAGGGAGCACAAACCCAAAACCCAGTATCTAAAATCCCAAAACACAAACCATCCCAAAACAGCCATGAATAATAACAATAAAGAACACAAACATAAAGTCACTGAGTCATGGCCGCAGGACCATGACACTAATGGCTTTTGTTGTTCATTGGCTTCCTGTTAAATCCAGAATTGAATTCAAAATCCTGCTCCTCACATACAAGGTCTTAAATAATCAGGCCCCATCTTATCTTAATGACCTTGTAGTACCATATCACCCTATTAGAGCACTTCGCTCTCGCTCTGCAGGCCTACTTGTTGTTCCTAGAGTATTTAAAAGTAGAATGGAAGGGAGAGCCTTCAGTTTTCAGGCCCCTCTTCTGTGGAACCAGCTTCCAGTTTGGATTCGGGAGACAGACACTATCTCTACTTTCAAGATTAGGCTTAAAACTTTACTTTTTGCTAAAGCATATAGTTAGGGCTGGACCAGGTGACCCTGAATCCTCCCTTAGTTATGCTGCAATAGACGTAGGCTGCCAGGGATTCCCATGATGCATTGAGTTTTTCCTTTCTAGTCACCTTTCTCACTCAGTATGTGTTAATAGACCTCTCTGCATTGAATCATATCTGTTATTAATCTCTGTCTCTCTTCCACAGCATGTCTTTATCCTGTTTTTCTCTCACCCCAACCGGTCGCAGCAGATGGCCGCCCCTCTCTGAGCCTGGTTCTGCCGGAGGTTTCTTCCTGTTAAAAGGGAGTTTTTCCTTCCCACTGTTGCCAAAGTGCTTGCTCATAGGGGGTCATATCATTGTTGGGTTTTTCTCTACGAAGTGCCTTTTGTTGTGATTTGGCGCTATATAAATAAAATTGAATTGAATTGAAAAACACCAGTATAAGCTTAAAAGGCCTACAAGTAAAAAAACTATACATCACTTACGGTTTCGGGCAGGTAATGGCGGACATGCGATAGTTCGCGCTGCCGTCTATTTCAATGTAGGAAGTGTTATGAACAGCTGATTGGATCGCCTAAGCCTGTTTCTGGTATATTATGTTTTTGTTCCTGCAAGCGCTTTTTATGAAATTGTTACAAAGCTATATGTGGAAGGAAACCGTGACCTAAGACGAGCTGATGGCATAAGATGTGAGTACAACTCCTCCAGTTTCATATGCAAAAAAAAAAAAATTACTGCGCTAGCTTACGTGCTTCCAGTTCTACAGGGATTTAAAAATAGTCCCCGCTCCGACCGGCTTTAAAGGGTTAAAACATGTGCAGACAAGTATGGAAATAAAGTACATAACTCAAAAGCTGAGATTGTTCAGTTCTAACAAGACTGAAAGTCAATATTTGGTATGAACACCTTTATTCTTTAATGCAACCTAAACCTGAGTGAAAAAGCAGCCAGTGTCCAAAGAAAAACTGTAAAAAGACCTTCAGAAAACCTGGATAATGATTGCTCTTAAAAAATGTAGAAAAAAGTTGCTTGCTTCCTGTAACCAAAATTTAAAGAAATAAGGAGAGGCTCAAGACTTTAGCACAGTACTATAAAGTGCTTTTCTTTTTTACAATGAACTTTGTGCTTTGTCTATTTTAAATCATCAATAATGGTCATTTAAAAATGAAGAAACAACGTTTACACTAACAAACACATCTTTTGACCTTAAAAGGAAAACTGGAGCACCCACAAGCAAACATGAAAACTACTAACAGACTATAAATTCTTCATCATTAACTCACTATACAGCTAACAAACACCTCACAGTTTACTTCTATTCATTTTAAACCTGCAGTCCTGTTAGCTAATATTTTTCTCTCGTTCCAGCATTTCTTTATAATCTACTACTTGCAACCTCTTAACAAAAACATAGATGTCATTATTTTAAAATACTGTGTAGGATTTTTGTCAAATGAGTAAGAAACAGGGTCTTTGTCATAAGAGACAGAAAGGTTGTGTCTTAACCCTTGTGCGCCCGCCTGTTCTTGGGGCGTGGGTCGTGGTGACCCCCGAGGGGCGTGTGTGTTATTATGTTGATGATGATGTTGATGATGGTGGTGTGGATGGTGGTGGTGGGAGGGGGGGGTTGTAGTGACCCCCTTGGGGCAAATGTAAAAAAAGTAAACTGCACACTTTAGTTGTGAAGCAAAAACGCTGAAATCCGAGTAATAAAACGTAGGAGGGGGACAATAACGACAACTAGAGTCTCCCGATCGTTTACTCTTGCTGTCCTGTGAACAGCATCGGCGTGGTGTTAATTGTTTGCTGTTTTCGTGATCGTGTCGCGCATGAGAATATCACCAGGTAAACTCGCGACATTTTTAAACATTTTGTTGTTCAACAGCATCAAGACTGACGGAGTGTGTTTGAGATAACCCCACAAGTGTCACAGATAACACACTTGGCGTTTTTTTTTGCTGGTTTGTCGGTAGCAGCTCCTGAAATGCAAGTCTGCCACACATCTGTTCGACCAAATCCAGTTAATCTAAGCGCCAGTTAATCTGGAACACCGGGAGTTTGCTGTTCTCCCCGGCTCAGATATTTGAAGTTTACACAGCTACATTCTCGCCTGAAAATATGCTAAAAGTTTATTTTGCGACCCAGAAAGAGTAATAAGAGTAATATTAAAACTAAGTAGCTGCAGTAGTAGTAGCCATTGTTGGAAACTGGAATTGGCTTGGCCAATCTGGGATACTGTTCAATTTTGTTGTCCGGGTGGAAAAACGGGAGAAATTCGGGAGAATGGTGGCTCCGGGAGATTTCCGGAAGAGGCACTGAAATTCGGGATTCTCCCGGTAAAATCGGGAAGGTTGGCATGTATGGCCTAGCATAGCCTGTAACGTTATTACGACAGACACATTTTATAAGTTAACTTGGCTTTAAGTGACTTACAGGTTTCTTTGAAAAATACTTTCTTATATCCAGGTTCTTCCTTTTTGCTGCCATCCTCCTCTCCTCCTTGCAGGTCCTCGCAGCGCAGGTTTGCCACTGCTAAAACTTAACAGAGCTCCCTGAAAGGCACAGCCAATCACATTGGCCATATTTGTCACATGAGGTATGACGTAATTTAACTCTTTCTCCACTGCTAGGAAAATGAGACGTTGACTAGTGATGTGCGATACCACTGATTTCCTTTCCGATCCGATACCAAGTAAAATTCAGGGTGGTATCAGCGATACTGATCCGATACCGATACTCTGTACAAAAACTTAATGTTTCATTGCATTTCATAATACAATATATAATTGTATTATGTAATTGTAATAATAACATAACCATATTGCTTCATAATGATTAGAGGACATCAGACAACTTGTTTTTATTGCTTAATAATGCAGAATAATCATATAGAAATAAAAAAAAAAACTGACATTGTGCGCTATTTGAGCATGTTGCCTGCCTGCAGCACTAAAGGACTCTGCGAGAGACATCTGTCTCACCCTAGCAGCACCTGTCCCTGTCCTCCTCTTCTGTTCGTCTCAACATAAGCTTATCATATTCTGTGATGTGATTTACTCCGAGGTGTTTGACGAGGTCAGTGGTGTTGCCACAACAACGTGTCCACACAGGACTCTGTTTGCGCTCAGCCATTGTTGTGAGTGTGCATGCCAGGGGCTGCGACACATTTATACAGCCGTATTCCGCATATGACTATGAAAGGCGTAAGAGGAAGTAGTTCCTTCCAAATTAGACGATCCAAATTGTATAGTTTCTTTCCACTGCGTTCATTTTAATGGAAAAACTACAAATTTACCCCAGAATACTAAAATATCGATATTATAATATGAGAATCGATTCTAGAACATAAATTGCTGGTATCGGAAGAATCGATATTTCAGTATCGATCCGCACACCACTAACGTTGACAGATCGTTTTTTTCTTTCTATCGGGTTTGTTTTTCTTTACTCGAAGAGATCAAATTATTGGTGGGGACAACTCAATAATCGCTGGATATTGGTGGGGACATGTCCCTTCCATCCATGCCAAATCTACGTCCTTGCTACCAGATAACAGTGAGAGCAACAGATATTTTTTCCACAACACCAACTAGCTACTGTTGTTTTATCGAAGCTCAGGTGTTAGACACTGTCACATATGGAATAATTACATGAAAGATATAACAGTTATTGCAACTTGTTTTTTTGTTGTTTTTCTCTCTTTTTCTTAACTACTGTGGAGATAAATGGATGCATCTGTAGTCACGTGTACAGCAGTATGCATCCACTAAAGGTAAACAAAACCAGCATCAACAAGGTTATATTTATTTATTCTAGTTTAATGGCTTCCTAATATAAAGCAACTCTATTGAAATCATATCCATTTTGTATCTAAAAATAAATAGAAATTGCAAGTTATAATTAAAAGCAAAACCAAAATGCATTAATGCATTCTTCCTAACAGCTAGCTGGGTGTGACTCTTCTGGTTGTTAAAACAACCTTGATTGTGACCCATGCTGCTCGCTTCATATTTGACCCGTTGAACCCCTTTTGAATGGAGTTCATCATCTCAGTGGTTAGTATTGTAGTAAAACAGGTGATAAACAGTATGACTGTGATTAATAATGCTACAGTCACAGTGGGAAACAGTGGTTGGAGACCACAGCACTTTCAAATTTACTGCAATGAACGCAGTTTTGTTCACTGCAACCATCGATTTTTCCTAATTGCAAAGAAGGTTGTGGCCTTACAGTATTTTCACTGTAATGTGACGAAGCCGCAAGTCTCTGTTGTTTGAGCATGAAGTGAAGATTTCTTATATATTTCTGGTATCAAAAATCTCATTTACTTAAGGGAGTTCATTTAAAAAAAAACTCTGTATTTTGTATTTGCTCGAGTTATCTTTGTCTAATATTACATTTTTTTGATCTGAAACATGTAAATATGTAAATAAGAAATCGGGAAGGGGGCAAATACATTTTCACAGTACTGTACATACACACACACAAACACCATACTTTCCATCTATGGTATGACTTGATCATTCACGAATTTGTAAGTGATATGAAGGAAAAAATAAGATGATCCGCACAAAGCCATTTTCTTTCCCTTATCCAATTCACAGGGGACTGGGAGCTTATCCCAGCTAGGGGAAGAGGTGGGATACACTGGACTCAATCTGTCGCAGGGCTAAGACAGAAAAACAGGAAACCATTTGCATGCACACTCACAGGCATGGGCAATTTAAAATCAACTCTATTCTATCCCCACTTTGGACTGTGGGAGGAAGCCAGAGTACACAGTGAGAACATGAAACTCTATACAGAAAGGCCCTGGCCAGATGGTGGACTAGAAATTAGGACCTTCTTGCTGTGAGGCAGTAGTGCTAATCCCTGTGCTGCCATGCTCCCCAAGACATCCAGCCTTCATGCACTAAAGGACATGTCACACCCTGGTCAAAAATGATTGAACATCAAGTCTGACATTTTTAGCTCACTTTTTGTGGGTGAGACAAGGGAGTCGACAGACACAGTTTGTTGGGTTTACTTAGACTTTCTAAGACTTTTTTTTAGGTTCCAGGTCCCCACTAAGTGTTACAGCACACATGCACCACCTGCTGGAAAGTTAAATTAATCCCCTTCATTGGCAGCTGGAGTGTGAATGCTATGAATAACCAGTATGTGTTGTGTTTTGCATCTTTGTTCCACAACAGGTGTTCATTGATCTACTGTGTGTATAAAACAAACACATTCTTATTACTCATAAGGTAACATATCATGTTACCCATAGATTAGGATTCAAAATACAATTTATCAGTTTTTCTAGATCATTTGAAGTCAGATGCTTCAATTATTTTATATGTCAATCACTCAGAGAACTGAAACAGCTGGCCCGCATATATCCACAGATATGCCACACAGCCATACTTCACTCCGTGTTAACTAAAAAGCCTGCCATAAAAGAGCTAAAAGAAAGAGGTGAGTCTTCAGTCTTGTGTTCTGAAAAACATTCAAAAGAGAGAGTAAAACGACCACTCGCATAGCACAAATTGCTTCCTCACCTAAAAAGAGAGCAACTTTCATATAGAAAATTCTATTACGCGTGTTGACCACAAGAGGACAGTATTGGTGCTACATTAGTGGAAAAAAATCTAAGTAAAGTAAGTAGAAGTAAATATACTTACGTTTGAAAATACTCCAGTAAAAGTTGAAGTACTGATTCAACTTCTTTACTCAAGTAAAAGTGAAAAATACCAGCTCTAGAAAGTACAGATATTTGTTTAAAAATGAGAGTAAAAGTTAAAAACAAATGTCAGAAAAATAAAGTAAACAAGTAAACTACAGATACCTGATCATTCTGCTTAAGTACAGTAATTATTTGTAATTTGTTACTTCTCACCTCTGGTTATGTGTGTTTTATTTAAAGTAGTTTTAAACAAAGTCTCATGCAACTTCTTAATATTTGTGCAAAATTATTTATAACAATTGTTTATAACAAACATGGCATTCTGCATTTAGCTAGGCCTGAAGATGGCAGTGTTGGTTCAATCTGTAGTTGGAAAGTCTCATCTGATTTCTGTTTTAAAAGCACCACTTAGTACTTTCAAAGACGGTGTGTCACAAAGCTATCTGTCCACATATACAGTACTCTAAAATTAAGACTGCATGGTTGATAAATCATTGTTGGCAAAGATGCATAAGACAGTCTCTTGTCAGCCTCACACATGTAGAGTTTGGAAGTAGAAGTTAAGATCAAGATAGGAACAGTGCAAACCAAAGATAGCCACTTCCTCCTGCATCAAACACATCCTGCATCAAGACTGATGATGATGTGATCTCCATAGCACAATCTTCTCTGTGCCGCTATCGACTTACAGAGAAAGTCTTGAATTCGGCGCAGATTGTATTTTATTGTAAGTGTAAGTGTTTTTAAAAACTCTGCCATAAAGGGTGTCATGTAAAAGAAATACAAACTTTCATAGCCGCTTTCATTCTGGGCCTCTACAGGGCTAGAAGCATACAATGCATAATATTAGTAATGTGCACAATAAAAACAGTTTTCATTTTAATCAGCTTAAGATACATAACAGAAAAGGTGTGCAAGAAACTACACAAAACAGAAAACTCTTTTTCTTTGATTGTTTATTAGAATATATTGTGGAAAAAATGAAAACCCTTCTCAGATTATCTATTATACATGTTTTTCTTGAAGGTATTTGCAAACAAAGTCATGCATACAGTGCTTAGATATTTACAAAAAAAATTTTACAGCATGATCTTATGCATCTTGGGCCTTAGTATAAAAATCACCCCTGCTTTCCCTTTTTGATGGCTCCATCTGGTGATTTCAGAGGCAGACTGCTACAAAGTCATTTTTCCCTGCATATATGTTAATAGTCTACAGGTTAAAGTACAAAATGTGGAGCATAATAAACGAAAGTAATGCAAAGACTGATTCAAAATAGAAGCTCTTAAATGTAAATATTTTCCAGTGCTGTAAGAAGCATGAATGTGGAGACAATCAAAAGAGAAGTTCAAAGCTAAACCTGCCACACCGGTTTCATTTCTCTATGTGAGTGATCAAACTTCTAAGCTGTGTTCTGCTCAGGAGCCTCATCTTGTTGTGAATCCCTCTCTACTTCAACACGTATTTCCTCATAACCTCTAGATCTGAACCCTGACATCCTCCTCCTCCTCCTCTTGAATAGGACCACTGTCACTATGACCACAATCAGCATTATACCCATCACCCCAAAAGCTACACCTGCCTTTTCTCCATTAGACATTTGATTGACTTCAGGATTAAGGCCACGAACAATTTCCTCGATTTCTTCTGGTTTGGCAAGTTTCCACGTCTTGGTCTGACCCACTCTCACCCAGCTGTTTTCTCCTTCAGTCATCACCATCACTGTGTTGGTGGCTTGCATGCTGATAAGTGGACGTTTTGTGAATGGAGGCAGACGAATTGGTTTGAGCTCTCCACCTGTGAACAGTCCAGACTGAACACAGTAGAGGATTTCACAGCCATCACTGATTGCAGCAAGGTGCTGACTGAACTTGGGAGGGCACCTGCGTTGATTGTTTGCCAGTGGGTTGGTTGACTGACAGCTGAAGAGACCTCCGAATGGTACTGAGAATCTGGTACCTGCCTCATAGTCATTACTCACACAGATCACCTCACCATCTGAGAAAAAATTTACTGGAATGAAATTTGGGGGACAGCTTTTGCTTTTCGTGAGGGGGTTCAGGAGCGAGGGGCTGTATATGCCTCCAAACAGATACCCTGAGTTTTCTGGAGCCTGTCCATTTATAGAGCACCAGTAGGTGTTGATGCGAGCAGAACGAACATAGTTGTTGTCTTGACAACGCGTTTTGTGACAAGTGAAAAAACCCCAACAGGAATGACTTTCCCTATGACATTCATACTTAGAGTAACTCTGAAGTCTCACCTCTGATCTGAGTAAAGTTGGTGAGTAAGGTGGACGACAGGAGAAGTCACCTGTATCTGGGTTTTTCTGGGCCAGGGCATCACAAAGGGGATCTGCATCATAACTGATTTTAACACACTCTTGGTAGACACCACCAAAACTGAGGTTTGTAGCTGGACCCTCACAGGAATTATCATCCATGTTAGCCTGGAAGTTGAAGTTCTTGGAGTTGACATCAACGCATCCGGGGCGAGTATTGATCTTGTAGTAGCGCTCTACAGCCTGACTGACTTTAAGAGCAACTTTTCCAATCGTAGGGTGTGGCAGATCAGTGAGAGTGTTGGTGTTTATGAAATAGTGCAGAGGAAATCCTGAGCGATCGATGGCAACGAGGTTGTTTCTGGTACTTTCCTGCCACTTCTGCAGAGTGATACCAGGATAAAAGGTTGTGCCTCCATTGCTTTGAATGAGAGAGTATGTAATGTTGGACTGATATGTTTGAAGTGATGAGCTCTGTTGGGCACTTTGACTGCTAATGTCAAACTTCAGCTTATCAAAGAAGTTTAATCCAGCCTGTGCTTTAACAGAGGAGCTTTGTGACTGGCTGTCTGACACATAAGAGGAACGGAGATAGTCCTCCTGCACCAAAGCCGCCCCAGCATCCACACTAGTGATGACATGAGTCCCATAGTCCAGCACCATCTTCTCCGAGAGATAGTCTGCACTTCTCGTCTGGTTGTTTTCAATCGCATCAGCGATGTCTCTGACTTGCTGAACAAATCGTGTGTCCAGAGTGAAGTCTGGATAAGTCTTAACTGTGTAGAGGAAGTTACGAACCTTTGAAAGAGAGGATTATAAGATTAATTATTGTTGTACATCACTGTGTATCTCAATCTCTTCTTTATTTTCTGTAATTAAAATTACTTTTAATATATGTGCTGAGACTACAGTTAAAAAAGCTTTTTTTTTGGCTAACTCTAATATTTTTACAGTGATTTTAAAAGTGCATTATATAGGATCATAAAGGAATAAAATACTAAAGCTAAATTTCTAAGGATGTTCTACAACACTGTGCTGGCGTCTGCTATTTTTTATGCTGTGGTCTGCTGACGTGGTGGAATGGCAGAGAGGGACATGGGGAAACATAACAAACTGGTAGCAGCTGTCAGAATCTATAACACAGTTTAACATGGTTATCTTACTCATTACCGGTTTAATTGACATATCACTTGTTTTTAATTGCTGTTAGTCATTTGCATCTTGTTTGTACATATTCATGGTATTCATAACCCCCTCCCCCCCTCCAACACACACACACACACACACACACACTTTTGTACATGTCTCTGTAGATTTTATACATGTCTCTGTACACTTTTATGCATATCTCAGTGGCTTATGTATATAGGACTACTTTGTGTCTATATTCCTCTTGCTATAAGAGTTGTATAGCACCCAAATTTCTCATTCGTGGGATAATAAAGGTTTATTCTATTCTATTCTATTCTAAATATAATGTCTTAGCATACTGTACAAATACTGTATGATTAATAAATGGTAAATTGCTTAATATAAAAAAATGTCTCAACATCAGTACTGTGCATTTTCCTTTACCTTTATTGTTATTTATTCAAAACATCTGAAAACTTACCTGCACTCTGGCTGTGGTTGATGAGTCTCTGACCTGATGGGTTTTCATTCTAGTGTTCTCAACAGAAAATTTACCATTGAGAACTGGGAGGAAGGATATGTCTGCATTAATGGAGTGAGATGTCGAGCTTTTCTGCTCAAGCCAGGACCTGATGATCTCTGAGCTGGTCTCCACACCTGTCTGTTTTTGAGGGATGACAAACACTTCATCTGGAATGAGGTAGAGCCCGTCCTCAGTGGTCTGGCACTGGGAGTAGCTGAGGTTCATGACTCGACCCATGTCCATGTTTCGCAGATTGTCCCATCCTCCACCTGGGAGCACCTCCAGCGCTGTGATGGAGAGGTTGGTAGAAGCACGGCATTGTCTGAGCCAGTTTGTTGGACGGCTCACAGGTAATGAAAAGCAAACATCAACAAAAAAAAGAGCCAGGAGGGCCACTGCAGTTTTCATGATGACTGTGTCAAAAGTGAGTGCTGACACCACTGACTATAAACCCTAAGCCCCTCCTACTTTTGGGCAGTTTATCATATGACAAAGAGGAACATATTTTTCCACAACTTTAGCTTATTAGCTTATTCCCTCACAGAAAAATGTCTTATCAGTAAAATGTAGCCACAGTAAAGGCACCACACCTTTTATTTACCTACTGCACATAAACTTGCAGTGATTTATCTAATATTTCAGGTCATTTAAAGCTGTTATTTCATCAGTCAGTGCCAAAGTGTGCTGAAATGAATTCAAAATTGAATGAATTCATAGGAAAGTGCAGTTAGTTGGGTAAATGAGAGCTCCTAGGAGGAAAAAAATATTTATTAAACTTGCAAAAATGCACAATAATCTGGCAAAAGAAAATAATATTTAAGTAAGAGAAGTAAAATCAAAAACCTCTGCAGCAGAAACGGGTAGACTGGTTAAGTCTTCCTCATATTAAAAGGAACTGAAAGTGGACCTGAAAACATGTTGTGTCTGTTTTCACACGTATTTGCAAGTAAGTCACATGAGTACACGTCATTGGGGTTTTCCTGAAAATTTCTCAGTTTCTACCCAGAAGTTGATAATAAGCCTTCTGCATGTTTCCTCTTACATGCATGGTGATGTCTACCTCATTTCCAATAGTTTATTTTTGATGTGTCACTTCTTTTGGTTATGTGAAAAAAAGGGGCGGGGGGGGGGGGCACACACACTCTCCACACATTCAGCTCTTGTTTCCTGTCTGCTGTATGGAAAAAGCCTTAATTGTGACCTCAGTTTTGACAAGATCCCCAACACCACTGTCTGAAATGCAACACCCCACTGTTCTACCTCTTTCCTTACCTTCTCCACACATGCAATATCAACTAAAAAAGGTCAAGTTTGGGTTCATCACTTCATAAAACCTGTTGTCCCTGATTTTCACTCCAGTTCTTGTGTAATTTGGCATACATCTGGCTTTTTTTTTTCCTGTTTCCCTTCCTTAAGAATGGCTTGACAGCTGCCCTTTTGATGAGATCATTTTAACTTTTGACTCAAGGCCCAGATACAGTTTTCAGGTCCTGTGCGAGGTCTTTTAGAGTCTTTCCTGTTTCTAAAGGACAGGACTTTTAGATACAGTTCATCTGCTGTTGATGTTTTTTTTAGGCCTGCAACTTCTTCTTTTGTCCTGTGATTGTGCATTTCCCTCTTTTATTTTATTTTATTTTAAATTGCACCACATGCCCGGCTTTGCTTATGCAAAATCATTTTGTTTGTGCACAAATACTATTTTATATCTCCAAAGTGTTGTCTTTGACATAAAAATCTACTTAGAGTCAACTAAAGAAATGTGAACATATGATGTGTTTTTGCAACAGGCTTGTACCGTGCACAGGTACATGTTGTGAACTGAATTTCTTTTAGCTTCTTTTAATAATGCTATCAGAGATGCGAGGGCTGCCTATTTCTAACAAATGGTTACAAAGAGCAGAGGTAATCATAAGGTGTTATTCAACCATTAGTCACCATTGTTACTCCTGCTCTACCTGCAGCCCCTATTTCCTCTAATGAAGATTGTGAAAATTTTCTGTCTTTTCTGCTTGCAAAAATTAATAATGTAAGAATGATTTTTTTTTACAATCAGTACCTGTTTTGTCTGTCTCTACCCCATCTCGGACCGTCATCTTGGATACTTTCGCTCCTGTTTTACTACCTGCGCTGGTAAAACTAGTGAATTCAGTGAAAGCATCCTCTTGTTGTTGTTGTACCTGTATCATTATTCAAAAATGTCTTCCAGTCTGTTGGTCCATGTGTGCTCACTTTAATCAACTTTTCACTGGCATCTGGTATAGTTCTGGTTTATTTTAAAAATGCTGCTATTCTCCCACTTTTAAAAAAATCCCAGCCAGACCCTTCTCTTTGGAGCAGTTACAGGCCAATCTCTAAATTACTATTACCGGTAATTTCTAAGCTTCTAGAAGAGGCTGTGGCTAAGCAACTTATAGAGGCTCTGGACAAAGATAGCTTTTCTTGATACGTTTCAGTCCGGCTTTCGTAGAGTTCACTCCACGCAAACAGCCCTTCTTAGGGTCTCTAGCAACATTTTGATGAGTAATGATGCAGGAAAATGCTCTGTTCTGCTTATGTTGGACCTCACATTGGCGTTTGACACAGTTGACCACCATATCCTGCTTGAAAGGCCAAAACTTTGGGTTGGTGTATGTGGAACTGCCTTAGAGTGGTTCTCCTCATATTTACATCACCGGTGTTTTTCTATGGGGTTTCTGCTTTCAGGTCATCCTCTACCTCCCTTACTTATGGTGTCCCTCAAGGTTCGGTCTTGGGGCCTTTATTGTTTTTAATATATCTTCTCCCCCTCCAGCATATAATGGGCTCCTTCAAGGACATCTCTTATCACTGTTATGCTGATGACATTCAGTTTTAAGCCCCAAGATTTATCCAAGCTCCAGCTTCTGAATGACAGCCTATCAAAACCTAGCTTTTGGTTAATTTTTGCCTGTTTTATATTGTCTGTTTTACCTTTCATGACTTATCTTTTTGCAGCATTTCATGATTCTGTCTAGAAAGGTGCTATGTAAATAAAATGTTATTTATTTGTTGTTTATAAAATGCGTGAAAAAGCTATTCAGTGCCTTGAGTTTATTATTATTGGGTTTATCATTGATATGTCGGTGAAGGTTCTCAGTCATCCAGGTTTGATGTAGTCTCTCTTTTCACTTGCATACCCACCACGGAGGCCGTGGAGACTGTCAGAAAACGACTACAAGAAGACAGCTCCTTGGAGGACAGGACCAACTTCACACCCGATCAGATCTGCACACTGTTAGACCTCTGCCTCACCACTACATATTTCAAGTACAACGAAGGCTTTTACAGACAAAAACATGGCTGTGCCATGGGCTCCCCCGTGTCACCTATTGTAGCCAACCTTTACATGGAGGAAGTGGAAAGGAAGGCTCTTGGCTCTTTCAAAGGAAGAGTACCCAGCCACTGGTACAGATATGTGGACGACACCTGGGTCAAAATCAAGACACAAGAAGTGGAATCCTTCACTGCGCACATTAACGCTGTGGATAAAAACATCAAGTTCACCAGGGAAGACACAAAGGACAACTGTTTGCCGTTCCTGGACTGCGCTGTGCACATTGAAGAGAACGGCAAACTCAACATCGAAGTTTATCGGAAGCCCACACACACGGACCAGTACCTCCTGTTTGACTCCCATCACCCTTTGGAACACAAACTTGGAGTAATTAGGACCCTACACCACCGGGCAGAACATGTTCCCTCTAAGCCTGAAGGAAAAAAGAAGGAACACACACATGTAAAGGAAGCACTCAAAACGTGCGGCTATCCTAAATGGGCATTCTTAAAGTCAGCAAAGAGGCAGAGAAAAGAAGACCAGACACCAGCGAGGGAGGATAAGAAGGACAGACGCAACAACATTGTCATCCCCTATGTAGCCGGTGTATCAGAGAAACTCAGGAGAGTTTTCTCCAAGCATGACATCCCAGTGTATTTCAGACCCAGCAACACGCTCAGACAGAAACTGGTTCACCCGAAAGACAAAACGCCAAGACACAAACTTAACAATGTGGTGTATGCTGTACAGTGCAGCGAGGAATGCTCAGACCTCTACATTGGAGAGACCAAACAGCCACTTCACAAGCGCATGGCACAACACAGAAGAGCCACCTCCACAGGACAAGACTCAGCAGTCCATCTGCATCTTAAGGATAAAGGACACTCTTTCGAGGATGCCAATGTTCACATTTTGGACAGAGAGGACAGATGGTTTGAAAGAGGAGTGAAAGAAGCCATCTATGTCCACTGTGAGCGACCATCTTTGAACAGAGGCGGGGGTTTACAACACCAACTCTCTGCCATCTATAATCCAGTTTTGAGATCCCTTCCCAGACGCCTTAACGCCCACTCACATCCTGGGCCATCTGACCTCAGGAATTCGCATGATAAGGTGGGGCCAGGTTTCACAATGAACACACCCGAAACTCTGGCTGATTGGGACCCACGCCCAGTTTCACACCTTGGCTCAGGCGACTAGAGGATCATCAGGGGGTCCTTTTGTCCCTCTGTGGGGGGTTACTCCCACTAGGTTTATATCTGGGACTCTCCACCATTTGACCTTAGAACTGAAGAAGCTTCTCGGATGAGAGGTGAAACGTCTTCAAGCAACTTAAAGAAGTCCAGACGCTTTTCTTTGCAAGCTCCTTTGTTTATCATTGATAGTTCTTGATAGTGCTTCATGTTCCCATGTTTTAGTGCCGAGTCTGCATCATGGTGTTATTCTCAGTTTCCTGTTTTACTTTGGTAATCCTTGTCCCATGTTTCTGGTTTCAGTGTTGCTTCCCCGTCTTTCATCGTCCCTGCATTGTCCCAGCTGTGTCTCCCTCCTGTCTCGCATTCCTTTATTACGCCAGTATGTATTTAAGCCCTGTGTTTTTCCCTGCCCTTTGTCGCGTCCTCTGCGTTAGCTGTGTGTTCATCCCTCATCCTATGTCGTCAGGTTATGACATGCCACGCTACTTAATTACATACAGGTACACATGACTACCAGTATACTGTAAGGACCTGAAGAATGAGACTATTTCCAGTCACAGAAAAATTACTTCAAGCAGACTAGATTAAAATCTAGCCTTAGTAAAAGGCAGTGTCAGAAAAACCACCATTAGAGATTATTAGGTTAAATGTTTAGGTAACAGCCATGATGCTGAATCTGTTGTGCAATTGGACTATCAGATAACACAGTGATTTGTGTTTTTTAATTGTCTAAGTTCAGTTTTAAAGGAAAGTTCCATGTGGACAACATGAGAAGCCACTTAGAGTTGCAAGTAAACGAGGGACCTTTGCTTTCTTCTGTCAAATCTATTTTATTCATTTCAAAAGTAACTCACTACTTTCTTTTTTATTAGTATTTACAAACAAAAAAACTATTACCTGTTCAAATACAAGTGAGGAAGTATGCAGCAGAAAAGAGAACTAACATTTATTCTTAGTCTAAGCTAAGACTAGCACAATGTCAGTGTTATTATTAAACAGAAAACATGAAGTAAATGTATAGACATGCTTTGTTTTCAAACATACGGTTCCGTAGAATCCAATTCATCATCAGGTCTATTTGAGTGCAGACCTGATGATGATTTAGGTCATATTCATAAAGAAATGCAGACAACTGAGAACTGTTCATAAACTCAAATGCACCACTTTACATGGCCAATGATCTCCTGGTACTCCCTAAACCCAACAATAAAGTTCTAATCTTTAGCAAACTACATATTTTAATGGAAAAAATAAACAAAAAGAAAACGATTTGTACGAATAAACTGCAGAATTTCAATTAATGCATCGATTCAAAACAGCAAAGGGAGAACAACTGATTGTTATTTGTTTCAGTTTATTTTGGGTTAATGTTTGGCACTGAATAAATCAGTATGTTCACACTTTTCTCTCAGTTCCTCTCTCATGCTCTGCCACAGACAAACGGAGTAAAACTTCCAGAGTTACAGGAAATACATTACAGTAGCATGGGCACTGTCTCCATTTTAAAAAGTTTTAACATTTTTCATCTGTTCTTTAATTTAAAAAAAAAAAAGCTCACTCAGTTTTATGACAAATTTTTGAGTGAGAGGGATGCCAGCTTGTATTTGTGCAATAGGGTTCTGTAAAATAGTTAGTTGGTTACATTTTTCGTCAGTAATCTGCATGTTACAGTGAAATTAAACCACACACAGTCTATGCATCTGACCCCAGATAAACGTTGCCTACATTTCCAGTTAACAGTTGTTAATTAATCCCGCCAGCAGGTGGCAACACTAAACCACTCAGCTAATGAATCGCACAGTGGCGCGAGTCACTGTTGTTTGGATGCCTACAGTCTTTCTTTGTTTTGCTTCTGTAAAGCACCTTCAAAACGCAATCAAGGTGTGATTTTAAATGTAGGCTTTAGTTTGAGAGGCCTTATAGAAATCTACTGTTGATGGTTTTGTCATTTTAACTTACTTGTATCACGTGTCTTTAATTGGTCAAGCTGTGAGCTTGGTTTTTAGTCAGGAATCTATTTATACTTAAACCTTTGTGAAACTGGGTGTAATTTCTGAGTAGTTAAATAATTATTTTTGAGGTACCCCCTGGTGTGAATGGTTTTGTAGATTATTTCGCATTAGTTTAAAACCTCATGAAGTCAGAATATAATAATTAACAACAATATCACCCCTTCATCCCTATCACGTTCTCATGCTAAGCTCAGAGGAACAGCTGTCCTCTGCTGTGTACATTCAGTCATAAACTGCGGTAATGAGTGTGATAAAATAAGCCCCTTTTGGGAGATGAGCGGAAACCATGTTGTGATACGCCCATGAAGCCTCACTCTTCTTAGTATTGGTGAAATCTTATGGGTGTCACTTCCTGTCGATTTTCCTTTTTTCACATTTATATGAGTATCTAACCGGTTTCTTTATCTATTCTTTTTTTTTTAAATCAATGTGGAATACTATAGAAAATAGGAAAAGTGAAAACTTTTCATAAGTATCTCAACAATTTAATTTAATAACTCAAACTTCTGAGAAAAAACTTGACTACTAAGTAGGAATTTTGAGATAATAACCCGACGTTGTGACATATGGATAAGGATGGCCCAAAGTTTTGTGTTTGTTTGTTTGTTTGTTTTACTACTTACTATCTTCCATAAAATCGTTTGACACTGTGGGACTAAAAAAGATAATCTACCACTTCCCAAGAAACTGATTACATAGAGTTGAAAACTATATAACTCTGGGAAACTAGCTCCCTGTGCGTAATTGTGCGTAATTGCGCGTCATATGCACTCCTCCCAAACTTAGCCGTGAGTCAGGCAAATCAGCTGTTAAGGCGTCACGCACCAAAAAAAGTTAACCGCCGTTCAGAAAACATCGATTATTTTCTTTTCCCGATATTGTTTGTTTTTTCAATTAAATTTTATCAGGCTGGAGAATTTCTTTTTCAGATAAAAGCACACTGTACGCTCTGTAAATGAAAATAATTTTATTTCAAGCAAGTGCTATTCAGTTCATTAGAACATCATGACAGGAAGCAGGAAAGAAAGGCTTGTACAAACTGCGAGTTCATTTTTTCTACTTTAGAAAAAAAAAACTACTTAAAGCTTGACTTGAATGCAGCTCAGTCCGCATAGAGTCCACAAAGACCGGCATTTAGTGTTCAGTGGAAGAGCATTCACTTCTTGGCAACAGACCTGGTCTTGGAGACTCTGCGTTTGGTCTTCTTTGGGCTCTTTGGCTTCTTGGGCTTCTTGGCCGCAGCGGGTCTCTTGGCTTTCTTCGGGCTCTTTGACTTTCTCCTTTTCTTGGGGGACTTCTTGGCTGCAGGAGTGGCTCCTGCTGCTGCTGTTTTCTTGACGCTGGCCCGCTTGACCTTTTTCGCCTTTGGCTTCTTCTTTCTCACCACCTTCCTCTTCCTAGGTGTGGGGGGCTTTTTGTTGAGCTTGAAAGAGCCCGAAGCCCCGCTGCCCTTGGTCTGGACCAGAGACTTTTTGGTCACCAAGCGCTTCACGGCGATGAGAATCCTGGCATTGTTTTTCACCACATCATATCCACCGGCCTTCAGAGCCTTCTTCAGGGCTACCAGAGACACACCGCCACGCTGTGTGGATGTGGACAGAGCCTTCAGTATCAAGTCTGACACAGTCAGGCCTGTTTTCTTCCTCGGAGACTTTGCTCTCTTTTTAGGAGATTTGGCCGGAGCTGGCGAAGTCAAAGCAATCGCAGCAGAAGACATTGTAACAGCTGTGATACCGAGATGAAGTCAGTGAGGGCCACAGACAGAATCAGTAGAGAGTGATATCTCTGCTTGCCCTCTTGGCTGGTTGAGGCTTTATAAAACCCCAATGAGAACCGTGTAGAGTCAGTCCCACTGCCACAGTGCGCCTCTTCTCCTCCTCTGACACTTGATCAAATTTGTGTTTTCTTCAACTGGATAATTCTTTAAAATTCCAACGTTAATTGTCATACAACTATATAAAAGTCACTTCACAGCAATCAGGGAAATGTGAACTGTCTGTCTGTGTGTTTTTATTCAGCATGCGTTCAAATATATTAGCACCTGTTGAGCGATTAGAAGCTGACAAACGAAGAATGCAATGTGGGAATCGTGCTTTTAACATTTTGACTATGTTATATTTCCCAAATAAGTAAGAAAAAAGTTTTACAATTAAATAAGCTCTAACATAGCGACGTGTCCAGTACACCGAGCCCAAAATTTAGTTTTATTTCCACTGTTATTGTGAAATATTTTCACCTAAAGAAGACTCAAGAAACACACTTCCCTTGATTCTATTTCGAGGTAACCACAGAGAGACTTCTAACGATAAACATTCAACTTGGAATCAAAGCAAGGGCGGTCTTTGAGTTGGGGATGATGTGTTAAAGTATAATTAACAGAAAATTTTGTTTGATATGAATATATGTAACATGAAAGTGAAATTAAGGCTATACATTGTGTATTCCCTGTGTGGAGATGGACCAAAGCCAGAGTAGTTATCAGCCTGTGAGGAGGGGCAGCCCAAGAAACGAATTTCTGATTAATTTCCCGGGCTTTCTTTTTAACGAGACACTTTGTGGAATGACTCCAGTGGGGTGCTTGTACATAAATATAAATTTAAATTAATTTGAATTTAGATCATTTCTTATTTATGCATCAATTAACTTTTATGAGGAAGTGCTGCGTAAAAATTGTGCAAAAATAACTTCACTTATGAGATTATAACAGTTCTGCGCATATAAATGCAAAAACACGAATCATGTTTCATTACACTGCACTTAAATGTCCTCGGGTCAGTTTTCCTCAGCCTGTGTTGGTTTTGGTAAAACAGCACAGCACACATGAATGTACAAAAACCATCCTTTACTTGCGCATCTGTGAAACCAAAACAAACTTCAGGCACTCTGACGCGCTTTACACGGCTTAGCTGTTTTAATGATAAACCATCGGTTTTATTGGGTTTCACAGGATTGTTACATACCCGTGGGGGACAGGGGGGTTGTGATATTTGTTTACAAAAACACGCAATAAAATCTGCCACAGGTGGAGCCAAACAGCGGGAAAATAAACGAGAAAAAACTAAATCGTGTAGTCCAACATTGGAGTCTTTGTTTTATATTAATTTTATATTATTTTTATATCAGTTTTAAAATGAATGCAATTATCAGACATACTTCTGGGAATGTTTTAATATTACAGTTTTAGTGCAATCCATCAAAAACGTCTCCAGTGAAAGAGGGATGTGTTTTTCTCTTCTTCGTGGTTTCTCGCGCTACTTTTGTTTGTTTTCTTATTATTAATGTGAGATAAGATATGTACTTGTGTGTGCGTGCGCGCGAGGGAAAAGATTGGCAAACGTTTCCGTGCCTTCTGTAGTGCGCTGATAGCGCCTCCTCACAAACACTGGAGTTTTGTTTGGCTGGAGTGCAGTTCTGATGGAGACCTGTAGGTGGTGAGAGTGTTGTCACGGGAGACCAGCTTGAAGTGCCCACTGAAAGCCTCAGATGTGTAGTTTTTGTTTCCATTTCTCGCGTGTGGAAGCTTTTAATCGTGGGCTTGTATGCAGAGCAAGATGATGCAGGTATACTGCAGCACGTCTGATAAGGCTGCAATAAACTCTTGGAATTTGGACCCAGAGTGGGAGAAACTCCCTGGCAGATGCTGGACTTTCACCTCTTTAACAACAAAGCCTTGACTGATTTTGCAGTTGTTGGTCATCTTGGCCTCATTATCAATACAAAACCTTTACTTCTATAGGCAAAGAGACCTACTCCGAGGCTTCTACGTGTTCCTCTGAATAGCGTGCAGCCGTGGTTTAAGAGTTATAACCCATGTCACAGTCGGAAGAGCAACTGAATATTTCTGCCGCTCCCGCATTCATTTAAATGAGTGTCAATTGCTTTAATCTAAATGTGTCAGTTGCTTTAATCTAAATGTGTCAGTTGCTTTAATCTCTTGCAGTGATACAGAACTGAGCGCATAAAGGTCAAACGAAGCCTTCTGCTGAACTACTCTGAATAAAACAATTGTTTTTGTGGCTGCAAATTGTCTGCGTTGTGGTTTTCTCTTTCTATAACTCCCATCCACATAACCTTTTGACTCAATCCGAAAGAATAGCTGCCTATTGTCCTCAGAGTTACTGCAAAAAGAGTCACTACTTAAGCATGCTTCACACGACTAAAATACATATTTTTTCTGTTATTAATAACAATAAAAAAAAGAAATGTGACCCCCCCTATTATCTCACATACTTAGACAATGTAGGACAATGAATCTTGTGCTGTATTTCACAACCAATGACTGTATCATTGATGCCAACATTAAATTACATTACTGGAGCACATCGGTGGGATTAAAACCAATATGCAAATTTGAGACATAACCTTCAAAAAAATGTATGCTTAAACAGTAAGCTTAAACACACCTTCCTCATGCAGTGATATGAAAAGCATGCTGCTTATGTGCACTCTTCTTTGCCTCGAGCATTGGAAGTTCCATCCTTTGTGTATTTGTTTTTATTTTTATTTTTCTACTGGCTGTCACAAACTGCAAATAGGTAATTTTATTTTCTACAAATTTATAAGATCTTTGGCTTTATAATGGAACTTAACTGAACTGCATGTTGAATTAAAGGGGGAAATGAATAAAAATACATTTTTAAATGCCAAAGGCATTTAAAAGTAGAATCCTTTCTACGCAAAATTATGTTAAAATCCTTTAACCAAAATAAAACGCGTGTGATATCAAACAGCTTGATAGAGTCTCGGGCTTCCTCGTGTGAGACTGATGTATGACGTGATGCATGGGTTGGAGTGGGAGGGGGAGCTGCAGGATCTGCTGTGTAGCTTTGCTCTCCTCCCATCATCATGTGACCAGGTGATCAGTTGGTACAGTCAGAACACAACGGAAACTTGTGACCAAAGCGGGCGGGCAGCTGGAGAAACTCGGCGTACATAAAAAGCTGGACATTCGGTCTTTTTCTTTTTCTCCTCCACCATCCACTGAGACGCCATGGACTGCGGAGTCGCCAAGATCATCCTCCTGTTTATCAGCTTGATATTTTGGGTGAGTCGCTGTGTAATTCTGTCATTCGTCCACCTGCGGAGATTTTATTTCCTACTGACGACGGTCTGTGATGCGGAAAGGGAAAAAATAAATATGTGGGGGCTTTTCTATTTGTGTTTCTCAAAAAAAAAAAAAAATCTGCTGCTATTTGTTTTCTCTTTACTCCTCCTGTGTGAATTGTGTTGTTTGGGGTGTAAACAAATCAGTATTATGGTTTGATAAAGATCCCAGTAGTCAGCCCCCCGCCCTCCTTTTTTTATTCTAGCACATTCGCAGCATTACAGAGCACTTCCTCATTTCACCCCACCTACCCTTTAATAGACTTCTAACGTATGTAGCTCTGAAATAAAAAGGCCTGGGAAATTTTCATGAGCTCACTGACCTGCCTGACTCTGCTCTTATTTTTCCGGCCATTCACTCCCTCGTGCAGTCATCTGTCTTTGTGTCAGAGTACTTTCAGTTGTGTGCTGCTCGTTAATGTTGACTTAATAACCCAAGCTTCCCCGCCTGTGTCCTCTTCAGTGACCTTACCAAGGCTTTTGAAAGGAGTGGGTAAATTTCCCAGTCTGTCCCTTCCGTGGCTAATGTGTGTGTCTAATTGGATAACTGTAAGACAGAAACAGCCTGTGTGTGTGATTATTTACCAGAGACAACATGGACGTGCTTTAATTTGAGTATTCAAATCCTTTTTTCCTCTCCTCTCCACTTCCTAGTTTTCCTATCTTCTGTTCCAGCCTGTATACTTTCTCTTTCTATGCCACACTTACCATCTTACATCCAGCAGCCTTGGGTTGGATTACCGAGCCTCTTTGAATTAAATGAAGGTGTTATTGTATTTCTCTGACCTTCACTTTATTTCAGTAATGTTCACTCCCTCCCAGCATGTGAGCATTACAGACAACAAATGACTCCATATTTTAAAAACACCTCTGCTATTTTTTTTCCCCCTTTGTTGCACAGCTCAGATGTGGAGTTAGTCAAACCTGCTGAGATTGTTTAGCCAACAAACAGCATTCCTGTGTTTGAGCTTCAGGCTGAATGTGCAAGTTTGACGGTTTTTTTTTGTTGGTTTTTTTTTTGTTTTTGTTTTTTTTGTTGCTGATTTATCAGAGCAAGAGCCCTGATTAGACATGAGTTGATGAAGAAATCACGTATCTGGTTGAATTAACTATTGACCTTCATGATATACCCAGCAATTTGATAAATTAAGGAGTTTCAGCTTTCTGTGGGAAAGTGAACATTTTTTAAATGATAAACAGCCAGTTTCATTCTGGGGGACTGTTTAAAGAAAATTATTCAAAAGATTGAACTGAACTATGACCCACAGTGATAAACATTACACAGATCCTCACACGTGTTTTAAACAGTTGCTGATATTTCATGGTTAGATTTAGTGAACATGTTCATAGTTTGCTTTTATAAAACAGGATTTCTGCTGCTTCACAGCAATAAAGTTCATGTATCTGATTTAAGGAAACGATAAGTTAAATGGTTCCTGGTTCACAAAATTTACAGTAAGTCTTGTCTTTTCCTGGAATCAGATTGAAGATGGACCTTCAGAGAACCCCTTGTGGCCTCAGAGAGCTAGTTACATTCCAGAGAGGTTGCGTTTTACGTTGTGTAAGCCTCTTTGTGCTGCTTCTGAGCCCCAGGATCTGAGATTCTGGAGGGATTAGGGGGTGAGCACTGGATGGGCGGGGGGGCACAGCGTAACAAACCCACAGGGTTCCCGTGACCGTGAAGTGATCAAGAAAAGTGAGTCATGGGGCTGAGCTACAAAGTGAATTGTTAGGATGCGCTAGACACAAGCAACCAATGTATAAGTTGCTTAACTATGAGGGGAAGTAAAACTGAAAATTGCATGAATGACTTACCTTGGGAAACTTTGTGTCTGAGACTTTCCGTCTGCTACAGAAATGAAAATGTTGCTGGTTAACACCTCCTCTATTCCTGTGTTCTGACTGACATCACCAACGTATGAAGAAAGAAAGAATCTTTTATAGACTAGATACAAAAATGTTAGCTTATTAGTTAATGAAGCCTCTTTTTTTTTTAAATGTCTTTTTTTTTTCATTGCTACAGTAGATTTTTTTTTTTTTTTTTTATTATTATTTCAGTGTGAAGAATCAGTGTGATTCTTCTTTTTTTCCCCTTTGTTTTTAGGTGTGAACTCCCTATTCACAAACTTGGCCCTCATACCTGCGGTCATATGACTGGTGATCTCACTACTAAAGCATGACTAGCAGAAAGGTCGTGATGGCAGTGTGACTTAACGCCAGATATGCATCAAAGTTCAGTGGGGCAGACTATCAGTGACCCTCACAGAGTATGTTAATCACATGAGAGCCAGTAGGACAGAAAAATAAGAACAAACATCTTTGTGCTCAGTTTTAACACAGAGTTTTAAAATCAATACAAAAAAATAGAACTAAAACAAATAATTGATTTTAACAGTTATAGGTTTGGCCAGTGTAACATGTCAGAAACAGAAGTGTTGTAGAGGAGGAAGTATGATGCGGTGTGTCTGGTTTTAATGTTGTTGACAAAGCAAGGAGCATGTGACTGACTCGAATTTTAACAGTGTAAGCTTTTAAAAACAGGTTGCAGTCTGGTTTCTAGCAACTTCATGTCTAGAACGTCAGTTTCTTCATGAAATCGTCAGAATGACTTGTGAAGGTGCAGATGATTTAGCATCTATTGTAACCTGTGTTTATTTATAGTGGAATCTTTTTTTGTTCTGTCCCCATTTCCTTCAGGCTGCAGGAGCAGGACTGGCCTATGTCGGTCACTACGTGATCAAATCCTTCGGCAGCTTTGACAGTCTGATTCAAAATAAGTCAACTCTAATCCCAGCAGCCATTATCATCGGAATCAGTGCGGTGATGTTCTTTGTTGGGATCGTGGGATGCTGCTCAACCCTCCGCGAGTCCAAATGTGGCCTCAGCTTTGTAAGTGTGTGTGAGGGAATTAGGACAAGACGTGATTTGTGCCTTAATCATATTCCCAATTCCTTAATGCTTATATGCTCATCTGTAAAATCTGAAGGTAGAAGCCCAAGAGCAAACCCTTATCACCTCAGCTATGATGCTACTTACCATCCTTTCTGTTACATTTATGTTTGTTTCTGTTGATCTTTCGCTCTGTTTTAGGATCCAAAATTTAAATCTCATTTCTTTTTTCCATTCATTTTAGTTCTTTCTGATCATCATGTTGATCTTTGCAGCTGAAGTGACTGCTTTGGTGTTTAGCTTCATCTACCGCAGCAAGGTGAGTCACGGACGCTTCAGGTGTTCTAAATAATCCTAGAATATTAATCTGTGTTTAGTTATTTATTTTAAGTAACAGTAGGGAAAATATTCTTGTCGTAGCTCACGGTTAACTTACATGACTGCTTACATTTGGGGGGGATTTGTTTCTCAACAGATCAATGGACAGCTTGAGAGGCCCATAAGAGACTCTCTTTCCAAGTATAATGGGGAGAAGAACTCTGAGACCGAAGCAGTGGACAGCATGCAGACTTTGGTTAGTGTGTTTTCCACTTTGATAATAGATTTGTTTTCTTGATTCTACTTTCATTCTCCATTGTCTCTTTTGCTGTTGTGTGCATTCTCTCTCTTACATGGTTTCACTTCCTCTTCGCCCTCCAATTTTTGTCTTCAGAAGACAACAATAAAATTAAAAATGAAGTTCATAGGAAGTCGTTGCACTTTACAGCTTCATGACCTACATGCACCACTTTTACTTCTCCTGTGTCTGTCAAACGTAACTGTGGGAAACTGATAACTGGATTAGAAGAAGAAACCGATCCAGTGTGTACAAAACTTGAAACACTGCAACACAGCCGCAGTACCATATTTCCCTTAGCTCAACTTCTTGTAGTACCTTTATCTTTACCTGTACCTTTATCGCTGTCTTTATCATAGTTTCCGTTTGCACATGACCCTTTTCTCTTTGACTTTTTGCAGTTAAAGTGCTGCGGTGTCAAGAATTACACCGACTGGACCAACACCACCTATTTTTCTACAAACAAAACGCTGCCTTTGTCCTGCTGTAAAAACTCCTCATCGCCACAGTGCAATGGCAAACTGGAAGAATGGCAGCAGTTTAACACTGAGGTGAATCACACTTGAGCCAACTTTGCTCTTTCCGTGTCCCTGGGGTCACACGTTTTTGTCTTTCTCTGGACTGTACGATGTTTACTCTGACTGCGTGTTCACCTGCAATTTGGATACTTCTGTCATTCAGTCTCAGATTATTATTTTTTTTAATTTAAAAAAAAAAATGTTATTATGACAGTTATTAAGTCTGTAAAATCTCCCAGCAGGGAGGCAACGAAAAAGGAGCTAAAGTCAAGTAAATACCTTTGATGTGCATGTACTGTATGTGTACTCACAGCGGTTGTGTACGTGTTTTTTAGGGTTGTGAGCCCAATCTGGAGAAGTTCATACAGGACGTTCTGACCTACGCCATGCTGGTCGTTGTTGCTTTTGCCATCATCAAGGTAAGATCAAGCTAAAATGCGGTTCGGCAGGTAAATGAGGATATGTCATTTACCTGCGTCTTTCAAACTCTGAAGTGCATGGATTTGTTAACTTAGCACTACTTGTGTGATCATTTTGGTCTGCTATGTGAAGAAAAAAAGATGAATTGTTGAAAAAAAAAGTAAGTGAAATGGAAGCAGTTGGTGTATGATCCTATTTATTTCAGTATTTCCTTTGTCTCCTCCCCCCAACTGTTAATGGCAGATGGCTTCCCCTAACTGAGCCTGGTTTTGCCAGAGGGTTCTTCCTGCTAAAAGGGAGTTTTTACTTCCCACTGTCACCAAGTGCTTGCTTGTCTGTATTATTGTAGGGTGTTATATATTTATATATAAAATTGAATTATGTGTTTCAAGGGGGGGGGGTCACTCAGGAAGCCAAACTTTGTGATAGGTTTGTAAGACAAAAAATTTCATCCCCCTTATTAGTCGGTTCATGTAACCTAAACAGAAAACGTATTTTAATTGTGTCTGATTTTTATTTTTTCCTTTTCCAGTTTTTCGGGATGGTGAGCGTGTGTGCGATAACCTGTAAAAGCCGAAGGAGTGGTTACGAACCCCTCTACGCTTGAAACAGTTCCCGCAACCTCCCACTGTACCTTCTCATTTAGCTTCACTGGGATTTCTGAGTGCTTGCTCTACATTGCACAGAAGCATCTGTTCGTTGTGCTCTTCTAGTTCTATTTAAGTAATTACATGACGATCATTGTCTGGGCCTTAATGGGGTCATACCGGAACATTCCTGCACGAAAGAAATCTTGGTGACTCTTTTTGGTTAATGTGAACGCAGCTCTTTATTCGTAGTTATTGTTTTTGTTTTCCAGCTATGGCTTGGAATTTTTTCTCTCCTTCATTTCTTTGGTATCGTTTTCAAAATAGTTTAAATAATCATAAATGTTGTTCGCAGCTCGATTGTGCTTCCAGCGCAGGCCATGGTCATAGCTGCCATTACATCAAAGGGGAAAAAAAGATCAAACAAAAGAGAACGAATATGAACATTTACTCATGTGCTTGTAAATCCTGCTGGGCCCTTCCTGCCCTGCTGCATCTTGTAGATACTCATTAAGAGGAAATTACGCTTTGCATTTCCACTGTACTTTAATGAATGACCTCTGTCCTTGTTTTAAGCTGTATGTGATCGTAAACAAAAAGACAGCAGTTATATGCCTTATCTAGGACAGCAGAGTTTATAACCACCTGCACGAATGAATACATGCAACACTTTATGGTCAGTTAACTCTGGTAAATTGAGTTGTAGTTCCACTTTGACTTTTATTGTGTTTATTATATTTCTAAATTAAAAAAGGTGAATATCTCACAAGCGTGTGGTTGTGTCACTTTTTTTTTTCTTTTTTCCTTTTGTCAACTTATTTGCAACATTCAATGATTTTTTTTTTTTTTTTTTTTTTTTTTTTTATAGAAATGGCAAGCATCGCATTTCTTGTTTCTGTTGCTGTTGTTCTGAACTGAGGGCAGAGGGAGCAGTTGTCTACTCCTGTGGCCACTTTAGTGCCTTCTAGCTTTACTATTCGCTGCTGCACAGTGTTGAGAGCATCCTATTAAACGTGACCCAAAGCATTTATCTGTTACCTCCTGACTCTGCTGATAAAGAGGCCCCCCAGTGTGGCACATACAGAAGATAGGAGTATTCATATTGCATAAGCAAAGTTGGCGTTCAAAGAGATAAATAATACAGACTCCTGTCCAGGAGATCATTATTCAATCAATGTGCAAGAGGAAACTGATATAGCAGTCACTGATGAAGCTGTAGATAAAACTATTTTCAACCATTTAATCTCAAATGATCCCTGTACTAAGTTTTTGAAATTAATGACACATTCAAGCTGTTCACACTTCAATCCTTATTTGTTTCCCTATTTGTTCCTTCAGTTTTTCAGTTTGCAGCTGTGACATTTGATAATGCATAGTCATGTTGGATGCCTGTGTATTTAGTTGCAATAACATATAAAATCCTGTATATGGTGCTAGAGAACCTTTTATCTGAGTTTAAAGTTTAAACCATCAGCTGTAGCTGTGACGGGGACCTCAAAACATTGACTTCTGTGGAAGATAGTTCATAATTTGTCAGTAATTACTTGAAAGGTAAGATGTGATGGTTTAGAGCCTAAAGAGACATCTGATTTTTTTTTTTTTTTTTTTTTAAACCGTTACATTTACACTCACAAATCTCACATCTCTGATCAACTTTAGTTGCTCTTCGTCTGCCTGGGATCTTTCCGTGGTTGCTGCTGTATTAATGACATCGACTGATGTAAATGACCCTGCTGCTGCGTGTCATTCTGGGTCCCTCTCATATCTCCTGGCTGCATATCTTATGCCGTGCACATCCCCACTGCCCCAGGCTGTGTTGACATTTAGACAGGCTGTTCCTTTTCAGAGAGAACTTGGCACGCACACTCCTAGATAACCTTGTCAGCTCCGAGACTTGCCTGTTCCTCAAACTGCTTTTTTCTCCTCTCTCTCTTTCGCTTTCATGGCAGTTTCTTCTTGTGTGTTTGTGCCATTTCCCTAGCCTCGCCTTCTTCTTTCTTGTCATACATTTTTGTTTACTCTTATTCTTTTTCTTTTTGTTGACATTTAAAAGTGTATTTGCATCTCTATCTGACACCTGGAGCACCCATCTGTTTTCTGTTCTGTCTTCTTGTTTTTCTGAACTTCTCTCACGAGTGTTAACCCTTATCATATCAGCTGGTGCAGCAACGAAGATAGTGCTCTTTCTCACTCACTCTTGCTGAATACTGCGAATAATACCAATCGTTCTCAACGCAGCAGCTGTCTATAAAAAGTAGGTCAGTTAATTAAAATCATGAACTAAAAAGGTGTTAATTTGAATTAAGCACTTGCTTGACTATATTAAGCAAGTCTATTTAAAAGTTGTGTCTAATCAGTGCATAAAATACATATTCGAATAAAGCTCCCGTGTGAAAACAGTGTTATACTCTGATATTTATACAAACCCAGTTTCCAAAAAGTTTAGGAGGCTGTGTAAAATGTAAATAAAAACAGAACCCAACGATATGGAAATCTGATGAACGCATGTTTTATTATAGAACAGAGAAAACACTCTTTCTATTTCATGAAAATTATTAGCTCATTTTGAATTTTATTGCAGCAGAAGGCTGCGAAAGGCTTTTTAGGGGGTACTAAAAAGAAACAACTGGAGGAATATTTTCCAACAAATTAGGTTAATTGGGAACAGGTCAGTAACATGATTGGGTATAAAAAGAGCATCTCAGAGATGCAGAGTTTCTCAGAAGTAGAGTTGGGCAGATGTTCACCAATCTGTAAAAAAACTACAAATCTACAAATTTTGCAACAATATTCCTCAGTGTTAAAATGCAAAGACTTTGAATATCTCATCTACAGTAAATAATAACATCAAAGGATTCAGAGAATATGGAGAAATTTCTGTGCACAAGGGACAAAAATCAATATTGGATTGGATTGGGGCCCTCGGGCAGCGCTGCATTTAAAACAGGTACAATTCTGTCATGGAAATCGATGTAGGGGCTCAGGAACACTTCCAGAAATCACTGCTATAAACACGGTTCATCGTGCCATTCTCAAATGCAAGTTAAAGCTCTATCGTGCGAGGAAGAAGCCAAATATGAACATGATCCAGAAACGCAGAGTGGAAAAATGTTATGCGGGCAGACAAATCAAAATTTGAAAATCATTTTGGAAAACATGGACGTTGCATTCTGTGGGCTAAGGAAGAGAGGGACCAAATGTGACAAAGAACTGTTGAGCAGCAAGAATCGTTTTTTCAGCTTAAACATCTGACATGTTTTCTGTGTTCTGTTAAAAATGAAATATTATATTTATATTTTACACAGACCAAACACTTCTTTTTTAGGAATCCTGTTTGCATACTGGAGGAAAACACTAGGTTTGTTTGTTGTTTTATGACAGTATCGTGTTCACTTTGAAGATAAAAAGAACCAAGCAGAGAGCGATGAATTCATGAGGTTGTGAGTCACTTGTGTGGATAATTTATTACCGTGGCATTTTCTGTTGCCTTATGTGGACACCTCCAGATGTGGCCCCTTTCTCGCTCTCTCACACGCTCTCCAATTTGGGCCATCAACTCACAGGAAGAAATTCCTCACAACCCAAGCGCACATGCCAAATGTCATCACAAGAAGATTTCTGCCTGCCCTCTAATTTATTTATTTCCTTTCCAACTTAGAGAGGGATCTTTGCTTTTATTTATTTATTTATTTTGACAGGAGCTAACCTGAGGAGGGTGCACATACAGTGCTGCTGCTCACTTCCTGCAGGAAGATGGACAAAAAGTTCAGAAGGACTGTTTTTCTGCCTCTTTGAAAAGATTTGAGGTCACTTACCTGAAGAATTCCTTCATGATGTGTGCAGCTATTCAGCTACTAAGTGTCTTTTCTGGATTTGTTTCATAACTGCTGCCTTTGTCAGCTTTACCATCAAAGGTTTAACAAAGAAAATGCCTTGAAGTGTATCACATGGTGGATTAAGGGGGATGTTTGCTTTCTTATAGGTACAGCAGGGGAAAAAAGGTGGGATTTGTCTCCTTTTTATTAAAAAGTTATACAAACAAATTGTAGTAGAGTTGTAGTAGTGTCAAGGTTTATTTGATTTTCCAACCTTTCACCATCCTTTGAGACCAAATATTAAATATGCATTGTCAGGACCAAGAGCAGGTGCTACTGACAGCAAGCATGCCCACTACTGTTTATGTGTGCTTCTCTACATATTCATCCACAACCGACGCTGTGATGTCTCCATTTGTTCTACGCCATCACTGTTAATTAGAGAGGGAAGCCAGAGAAGAGGCCCAGACACACAGGACAGAGAACAGAGGCTGAAATAGACCACATGAGGAGTAGCAGGTCACAGCTCTGTCCATATTACCTATAATTGTGTATCTTCACAGCATGCATTGTTGAAGGAGATATCCGTATCTTCTAGCTCCTTTTTTTTATATTCCTTTGCCCTTTTTCTCATTATTCCATCGTCTCCTCCTTTCATTTATTTATTTATTTATTTATTTCCCTCATTTCATTTACACCCAGCTTATGCTGCTCAACAAAGAATCTGATTTGCCACAGAACAGAACAGAAATGCAGAATGAATTTTAAAAATATATCCCCAAACAAAGGGTTATTTTTGTCCATCTTTTCTATATCAGTATTTTTAATTTTTGTCATTTAAGTTTGTTGCAGAAAATATTCACAGGAAAAACAAAATCCGCAGACAGATGTGTTTTTGAAATGTCTGGTCACCAGTTGCATAACATAGCAAAAGGTGTCCATCTCTGTTTTACATTTACAAGGATTCAATGGACTAGAAACCGGCTTTTAAACGAGGGGGTGGTGCAGTGGTACTGTTGCCTCACAGCAAGAAGGTTATACTGAGTCGCCTCCACCACCTATGTGGGGGGGAGTTGCATGTTCTCTCTGTGTCCGGGTACTCCGGCTTCCTCACACAGTCCAATGATATGCAGTTGGTAGGGTTGGGTTATATGATGACTCTAAATTGCCCATAACTGTGAATGTGAGTGCAAATGGTTGCCTGTTCCTCTGTGTCAGACTGCTGACCTGTCCAGGATGTAACTTACCTCTTGCCCTATGGTAGCTGGGATAGTTTTAGCTGGGATATCGGTCAGGATGGTTGTCACCATGCATTCTGATTCTTTTCCTGCTACTGAATAAAACCATCCTTAGAGGAAGTCTCTTTGGGTGCAACTGCAACCAAAGCATTTGACAGTTTTCTACTTTCCATTTGTAAACCTGTTCTATTTTTGCAGGATAAAGAGCAGATATGCTTCTGTAAGATGCAAATTTGATAGACTATACCAAGATTCCCTTTAGATACATAAAAAAAAAGGAGAGCGAGAGACAGAAATCCTGTTGTTGGAAATATTTCTTGTCACTTTTCATCTTAGCGATAGCAGCGGCTCTCTGGTTTCAAACCTCCTTCTGTAATCACAAAGAAACCACAGACCCACTTACTGGCTTGTGTTTAGCAAATGATTCATCCCCGAAACATAATTCAGCCAAACATTGTAAGATACTTTTTCCAGTCTGAAGACCTAATAAAGTTTTGTTTCCCAAACTGTTTTATGCCACGATGTTTCAGATTAGAGGTGAGAAAGACATCTTCATCTGTGCTCTCACACCATGAATCCCCATTAGCTTAGATATCCGTACACTAATGAGGCAGAAATGGAACACAGAATCCAGAAGTGTATCTGTAACTGTGTCTTCTCCTTGACAAACCCACAACATCATAACAGCATCACACACAGTTCATTACATTAGGTGACTCATGGATCTGTTCTCTGTGGAGCCTCTCTCCTCTTTATTAATCCCTCCAGCTGAAGCAACCCTGCATAATTATTACGCTCACCGTGACCTTCCAGCGGCTGCTGAAGTTTGTAAGTCAACAGATTATTGAGATGCTGGAGAAACTTTGCTTTTTCCTGTTTTTTCCGCTCTGTTAGTCTTCATAAAGGTCAACAACCCACACACTTTGAGCTCACGCAGTTTTCTGGAGTTGTCAGAAAAGGGTTTAGGAAAGCAAGAAATCATATCTTAATATGGCTTGAGAATGAGGAACCAATCACACTGCGTTTATCCAACTATAGCTGTAGATTTACCTTTAACATCACTGTTTTTCCCCTCAGTTTTTTTAGCAACAACAGCATGGCTCAAATGGCTTGTGAAATAGACTAATTTCATCATAATTTATATAATAAAACTGGCACACTTTAGCTCATCAGCAGCCATTTTCTTCTGTTCCTCTTTTAAACACTAGCCAATGCCATGCTCACAAAAGCCGTCTGTTTTTCATTTTCACTCTCCTCACCAGCTCCCCACCAGGTAGATGTTCTGCAGAACCCACAGTCAACAAAGGCTCCTCTCTGGCTTCCTGTCTTGGGGGATCTCAGACCCACAGATGTTGTGCCTGTCAGGATGATAGATGGCCGTGGTAATCATCAAGCTATAATAACGAAACTGGAGTGAGATGGAGGGGCGAAGGGATGAGAAAGATGGGGTCTGAATTATAATTTTCCCATTGTTTATCCTTCAGCGGGTTTGGAGACCAGTAACTGTGACACTCGTGGAAACTAAGGTCTGGGAGATGCTGCCGGGAGTCACGGAGATATGAGGGAGAGATGTGAAAGTGAGGAGGGAGAGGGGGAGAGATCAGTACTTAATCATGTGTGGTGCAGTGTGTGTGAGAGCCTATGAGGCCACTCGGGTCTGCTGGATGCACCTGAATCGGGGTGATCGCTTCCTCTCCGCCCCCTCACTCAGATCACCGCTCTGAAGCGCTGACAGAGAGCGGACAGACGCTCACAATAACCGGCTCTGTAGCAGCCTCCGGCTTAATCTCATCTCCCCTCAGCCCCGGTGCCGACCCGCACCGACTGTTCCCCTCTCTATCAACTGAATCTCCCCGACACACCATAGAGGCAGAGCTGCGGTCGTGTTTCACTTTCTTTGCTTGCACGGAGCTCGCATCGTTTCCCCGGATCTTTGTTTCTGGACGGCAGGCTGCGGCTGTGTAATGCCCCGGTGAGTGCTGGATGGTTCCTGGTGTTATCTTTGCGTGTATTTCTTTCTTCTTCCTCTTGTTGTTTGCCACAGAACAGATGCTCTGATAAGATATCTGAGATATGTGTCTGACATAGGGTTGTTTATGGTTGGAATACTTTTCCACCCCTTATAAACTGGGCTTTATGTTTTATTACATGCACTTCCATTACATTGTTTTTGTTCTGTCAGAGGGGCGTTTCTAGAGTGTGTGTAGACACACAAAGGCAGCTGCATCAAGCCAGCATGCGCAGAGGAAGAACATGTAGTGTTTCCCATGATGTAAAGTGGGCTAAAACTGCCTTTACGCTTATTGGGAAGTAAACCGAGTATAAAAGAGAGCGCGACAGAGAGAGAGAGGAAGATGGAAAAGAGAGAGTAGAAAACAAAGCTACAGAGGTTCCTCTGGGACAGAAAGGCATCAGCACAAAGCTGACAGATGTGCCCTTATTTGCTCTTATCTGCTATCACCTACAAATTTAGTAACATCATATTGGCTCATGCCAAGAGTTCACTTTTATTTCCCTCCTCTTAAATATGAATGAAAGACTACATTATATTCTTTTAAAAGGCATGCACTCTGAATTTAAATCAATTGTTTTTGACATAAACATTTTTTGGACTGGATAAAGCCACTGCATTGTTATTCATAATATATAGCACTGTTGCATAACCCGAAGAAATATAGAGAATAAATGCTCAGTTTGTGTGTGTGAGAGAGAGAGAGAGAGAGAGCACCAACGACATCTCTAGTGGTTATGCATTATTTATAAAGTTACCCCAGTGCTGCACCTCCCACCCAGCACCACTGTCAGTGCTGCCTCTCTAGTCTCTCTGTTCTCACCTTACACTCTTGCAGCCTCTGACTGAGCTTAACATGAGTGTGTAAGTATTTTAAAGGCTGTGGAAATGGGGGGGGGGGGGGGGGGGATAAAAGCACCTGCAGTCCAGTTCAGTTACAGGGTGTATGCTCTCCAATTCAAGTAAGAAAGAGCTAAAAGAGGGAAGAGTTCATTCACAACCGTGCCTTGAGGCTTCTGGTAGCACAGAGTTGTTTTATGGATTGATGACTTCACCTCTGGGGCTGAAGAGAAGGACAAAGTCAATTATTTTGTTTGCTACCTCTATGTGACCTTCCTGGGTTAGAAATTGGAACTAAAATTGTCTAAAGCAGATCAAAAACTGAAAGGATGAACAAGAAACTGCAATCATGTCAATCTAGTCCACCCTGTCAAATAGACTTTTTGCTTTGATGTGATAACAGTTTCATATAGCGCGTATTAAAGCACCATAAAATTGATCATCCTCTCTCTATGCACTCAAAGTTGCTTGCATAGATTAGGTTACACTGCCATTTGGTGTTATGTAATGGTAACTCTGCCGCAACAGACCCCGTTAACACCCGGGCTCTGCTGCCGTCTAACTTTCCTTGTTATCTTCCTCGTCTCCAAGCTCTCACCCCGTTTCCTCTTTCCCTCCCCAGCAGCAGGAGCAGCAGATGTGCTGAGCGACGCAGCTAATGGTGGTGTCTTCCTATACTGGCCTTGATGCTGATGCTGCTGAAATCCCTACATTCAGGAAAAGGCAACAGGAAGCAGATTTCTGAGGGATTACACCCAAGCACATGTACACATATGCATACTGAGCGGATACCACAGTTCTAGGATTTGGCTGGCACCCAGGTGTGGAGCTCCCTTTGAATGAACTCGCGTGCCTCATAGAGGCACTCACTGGTATCATGGAAGAAGAGGAGGAGCCAACAGAGTCTTATTGAATATAAAACACATGACCCCTCCTCCCTTTTTTTTTCCTTGCCTCACCATCAAAGGCTGCTTGATGACTTGTAACAAACAGCGGAGTGTGCATAAACAGAGAAGAGTGCAGAGCCGACCATCCGCCTGCTGCTGCTGCTGCTACTGTCCCATGATACATCAAGTCAAGAATCAGCCACACGGAGGGTTGTTTCTATGGATACCCCATGCCCTGAGTAGTATTAATAAGGCTCCCTGATATTCTGACTATCTGTGCATGAAGATACAGGCAAAGATTAGAAGTACACCCCTGCAGCAGACTTCAGCTCTAAAATAAAACATCTGTGAGGGAGAGACAGACATCATCACCATCAAGAGTCAAGAGGAAGATGCTGGAGGAAAAAAATAAGTTATTTTTAAACATCCACTGTAGAGGCTTTACCAGCATGTTAAAAGTGTCCCTGTGTGATCACTGACTAAAGCCGAACATTACAGTTTTGCATATTTTTATCTGTACTGGGTTTGATGTTTTGCTCAGTTGCACCTTTTCTCAAAGGCATCAGAGTTCATCTTCTTTGTCCTTAGTTTGGGACACACAGGCAACAGATGGTGAAGTACAACTTGAATTGCTCCACACTGGACGAAATGAAGAGGTCAAATGACGCACAAAATCTTATACTTTAGATCCCATGGAGATCATTTCTTTTCTTGCAATACTAAGAATAGCTCTGAAATTCAGCACAAGCATTTCTTAATAATCCCTTTTAAAGTTTTGGTTGGTCTCTTGAATTGTCACCATTTTCCATAGGAATAGTCCTGCATTGTGCTTTTGTCTACAAGGAAACATCTATCTACATGTATCTAAATGCAGCAGCTAAGTAAATAAAATTCAGGTCTCCACCCACCAGCAAGATGTAACATGTGTGCATAAAAGAGTGAAACAATCATTGCTAATCAAGAGATTAAATCTACTGTCTGGTACCTAGAATCATACATCCCTGTTACCTCCAGAGTGAGCAGCGATGGCCACACAGGACACACCGCACTTTCTCCATGGCTTCGACCTCGGTGGTCACTTTGTTGACCCTCGACCTCTCGGTACAGGTGTCACAGGCTTGGTCCTGTCTGCTGTGGACCAGCGGACTGGAAAGCGTGTAGCAATTAAAAAGCTGGTGATGCGAGACGCCGTGACGGTGAAACATGCCCTGCGGGAGGTAAAGATCACCCGACGGCTGCACCATGAAAATGTGGTGAGAGTCCACGAGGTTTTAGCTCCATATGGACGGCCCTTGCCCCGAGATCCAACCCAGCTCAGCGCCCTCTACATTGTCCAGGAGTGCATGGAGACTGATCTGGCTCGACTGCTGGAGCAAGGGCCGCTACCTACAGGTAAATAAAAGGAAGAATACAGAAAACTTGCCCAGCAAATCACCATAAAGTTATAAACAAAGCAGGGTTTTTTATAACAATTTGGCAAGGCAGAAATCTCACATCAAAACAGTCAAGATGGATAAACAGAAATACAGGCCAGAGGGATACGTATTTATTTTTTACTATCGCCTATATCCAGACATGATAATAGATGTTTTTTAAAGAAGAAAATATGTGCTTATACATTGCATATGGACATTGGGGTACATCGTGATGTGCTGATTTGATTTTTGCCCTTGAGCAGGTCATGCTACTCTGCTGTTCTACCAGCTGCTGAGGGGACTGAAGTTTATCCACTCTGCCAACGTCCTGCACAGAGACCTGAAGCCAGCCAACACATTTATCAACACGGACCAACTGCTGCTCAAGATCGGAGACTTCGGGCTGGCCAGAATAGTCGACCCTCATTATTCTCATAAGGTAAGCGTGAAGACGCACAAGGACCACTGAAGGACCCACGCACACACAGGCACACAAACACACACAGAAGTGCATGATCTGCAGGGAGACTCATGCTGACAAGGTGGCAGCTCATTGCATGGATAGCTCGCTCAAAAAAGTTTTCCAAATGGCCTACAGTGTCTTTTCAAATTGGTAAATGGATGAGTCATATTACAGCAGTACTGTGCAAAAGTCTTGAGCCAACCCTCATTTCTTTATATTTTGCAAGGAAAACTGGAGATTGGTGCATCGATTTATTAAAACATGAGTTTGTACAATTCTAAGAAGCTTGAATGTCAATATTTAGTGTTACCAGCTTCATCCTCCAACACAGCCTGAACTCTCCAAGGCAAATTTTATTGTCATTTCTTCAGGTAGTCTTCAGAAATAGTTCTCCAGGCTTCCTTAAGTTCTTCTTTGGATGTGAGCTGCCTTTTGTTCCGTCCTCTGTCAAGATGATCACACACTGATTCAATAATGTTGAGATCCAGGCTCTGGGGAGGCCAATCTATGATAGTGTTTCAGTGTGTTGTTCTATCAGGGCATGTTTTTACTGGACTGGCATTGTGTTTGGAATCACTGTCACACTGAAAAATGATGCTGCTGCCAAGCAGATGCTTTCAAGATGGTATTGAATGGTGGATCAAAGTCCGACTGTACTTTCTGCGTTCATAATTCCATCAGTTTTGACGTATTGTTGTACCTCTATCCGGACCTCCTCCATACATCATTGACAACGGTTAGAAACAAAATTTTCAAATTTGATTGATCATGTCCTCTTGCCTTATGACAGCTGGGATATGCTCCAGCCCTCCTGTGACCCAGAACTCGATGGATGGATGATGAAATAAGAAGTGCTCAAGCTTTTTGCACAGTACTGTAGTTTTTGTAGTCTTTATTTAACTGCATGTCTATAAGAAAATACTGGTCTGATGACCAAAGAAGAGATTGTGATATGTGCACAAACATTCCCAGATGTATCCCAATTATTCTCACTTAATGTTTTTGTAGGGCATGTAAATAAAGCCAGAGTGCCAAGATCTATTTTGACTGGAAGCTAATTAATGCCTTTTCATTTTTTTTATATAAATCTTTAAATCCCTGATCAACCACGAAGGGCTCTGTTGGCCACATTGATTTTGAAATCAAAATCAAAAAATCAAAAATGAAATACTTTGTGCGGCTTGTTCTACAAAAACTAATCATACCAAACATTTCAGCCAACTTGCGGGGGATTTCTTTTCCTCTCTTCTCATTTCTCTGAAGCACCGTATGCCATTCAACTGCTGATGGCTACATCTAGGCAGCACATTGTAATATCAAACATTATCTCTGCTCCATCTCATTATGGTAGAGTTGTTATTAGGGAAGAGACACCAATTCCTCAAACCCTATGTGGTTATCAGGCAGCTGATCACACACAATAAATAGTGTAGTGCTGTAAAAGAATCCTTTCAAAGAAAATTCTTTCTATATTTCAATTTGCAATGAGGAATCTATCAGGTTTTCATTTTATTTTACAACTGGATGCTTATCAATAGTCTGATCCTGCGTATGTAAAGTGCACCTGTCGACCAAGCAGCCAGAATTTCATAATCTCCAATTTTGAGAAGTGTGTAACTGATGTATCTCTCCTTACACATTGCGGTGCAGGCTAATGTTTGTTTCATATATTCTCTGATTACACATCTCCCTGTTTGATATTGCCAACCTGCGTTTTTCACAAGAAGCTTCCCCTTCACCCCGAACCCAGTTATTTATGTCTTCTTCCCAGAGCTGATATCAAGTTTTTCACTAATTAAACTCTGTGGATAGTCTGGCAATGGCATATAAAGACTTCTGAAAGATTAGTGTGAAGATTTACTGCTCTATTGTTCAGCTTTATTGTGTGCAAAAATCCCAAAGCCACACTGTAACACTAGTGGGACTGAATGTGTGTGCAAGCTTATATGTTTGTGTGTGTGTGTGGGGGGGGGGGGGGGGGGGGGGGGTTGGGTTTGTGCTTGTGAAGAGGAGCTCTTGTGAAAGGCGATCTTTGTCAGCTCAGAGCACGGGACTGGGGATCAGCTGGGTGCAGACACAGGGGTGCATTCGGAGAGGGGGGGTGGAAGGGAAGAGGAGAAGGGAGAGAAAGAACAGATGAGAAGCAAGAGTGAGAAATTTTAAACCGGGGAAGGCTGAGCGAAAGAGCTAAAAAGCTTTGTAAAAAAGTATGAAAGCAGAGGCAGGGAGAAAAAGAAAGAACGTGGAGAAAAGCTCAAAGCGGAGACGTCAGACAAGGGCGAGAAAAAGTCAGAGGCTACATTTTTTCAAACACATTTCTCCAAAACACTATTTCAGTACTGAAAAAGTGTTTTCCAACACCACTCACACAGTCATGTGAATGTGAAGTACACTCGCTTTTGGTTCTAAGATTTTTTTTATTATCAAGATACAATTTTAATTTTTTTTTTGTCCTTATCAGGTCTTGCAATTAGATAAATGGAACCTCAGACATATTACATGTCACATTACACCATGGCACATCTCATTATTTATTTAACAAATATTAAGCCTAAATGCAGAAGCAGTGTGTGGAAAAACACGTATTCAACCTTTCTCTTCCAATACCCACCAACTTCCATAGGAATTAAGAGAGTAAGTAACAGGCAGGTGCTGCTAATCAAATCGACCCGATTAACTGAGCACATTTATAAAGCAGAGGTTTTGTCATTTTGCTGGTCTGCAGCATTCGACTGCCTGTTAACACAATGCAAAGACATCAGCAATGATCTCAGACAAGTAACTGTTGCTGCTGTTAGAAATCCATTTCTAAACAATTTGAAGCTCATGATTTTACAGCGAGAAAGATTATTCACAAGTGGAAAACATTCAAGTCAGTTGCCAGTCTTGCCAGGAATGCACGTCACGGAAGATTCCCCCCAAGGTCAAACTGTGTATTGCTCAGAGACCCTGCAAAAAAAAAGCAAAAGAAATCCACCAGCTATATCTCAGACTCTACAGAGTTCAGTTAGCATGTTAAATGTTAAAGTTCATGGAAATACAATTAGAAAAAAGCTGAACAAGTATGGCTTGTTTGGAAGGGTTGCTAGGAGACAAGAGAAAGTCTCTTCTCTCTAAAAAAAAAAAACCAGGGCAGCATGGCTTAGATTTGAAAAGCTGCATCTCACCACATTACAAGACTACTGGAAAATTTCCTTTGGACAGATGAGACGAAGGTGGAAATGCGTGGCTATGATATACAGCAGATTCTTGGAGAAAACCAAACACAGCATATCAGCGCATACACTTCATACCAACTGTCAAGCATGGTGGTGGAGGGATGATGATTTGGGCTTGTTCTGCAGCCACAGGAAGTGGACACCTTACAGTTATCGAGTCAGTCGTGACATCCTCTGTTTGCCAAAGTTTTCTAGAGTCAAATGCGAGGTCATCTGTTTGTCATGTAAAGCCTGGCTGAAACTGGGTCATGCAGCAAGTCTATGATCTCAGACAAACCACCAAGTCTACATTAGAATGAGTCACAATGACAAGAATCAAATGGCCCAGTCAAAGTCCAGGCCCCAACCTGACTGAAATGCTGTAGTGTGACTTTAAGACAACTGTGCAAATGCCCACAAACCTCAATAAACTGAAGCAATATTTCAAATTTGAGTGGAATCCTCCACAACAATGTGAAAAACTCATAAAGTCAGACAGAAAATGCTTACTTCAAGTTATTGCTGCCAAAGGTGCTTCCTCAAAGCACCGAATGATGGGGTGTAATTAGTTTTTCACACACTGCTTCTATATTTGGCTTGGCTTTAGTTTTTAATAAATAATGACATGGTGTAATATGTTTTGTTGTTTAACATCTGAGTTTGTATTTTAATAATATAGACTACAGACAATATTCTAAATTATGTTTATTGTCCTCAGCACTGAAACAGGGTGTCTCTTCTTTTTCACACGACTGTTTCTTGTCCTGCGTATCATGACTGATATTATTGTATCAGACCATTGATTTGCTGAGAATAACTGACTGCTAATACGAATCAAAGCTAATACTCTTTGGATGTTGTTTTCAAGGTTTTAAATTCTACCTTATAAAGCAAAAGATTAGTATTTGTTGTAGAAAAAGAATCCTATAATTGAAAATGAAGTAAAATACAGCAAAACAAAAGAAAAAGGAAAAAGATAAAAACAGAACAATGGCATGCAGACTGTCAATGCCAAAAAATAGGCTTTATTATAGTAGCAAAATAGTCTTAGGAACCAGTGGACATTCTGTCCCTCTGTTTGGCTACATGACCAAGCACTTAATGCTCTTCCTTGTACTGCAACAGGGGGATGTCTTCTGTATTCTACCCACATCACATCCTTCATCTTCAAGGTGGTTGGTTATTACCCCCATGAATGTTTATCTAGGCAGATTCCAGTATGTTCACAAAATGCTGCATCTGTGTTGCACTTAAGCTCTATAAATATGCTTTAAATGGTTTTGACAACAACATGGACTAATCTTCACATGACAGCTCACACAAATTAAAAACGTCTAAAGATTTTTGCAAAATATTCAAGAAAAGAAGAATAATCTCATTCATAAGTTAGACAATGCTGCAAAGGATTTCTCAAATTATTATGGATGGATAATGTCTGATGCTATTTGGGCTATTTGTGATGCAGTTTTGATACCGAAGCAGATGCTTTCAGTGAATACAATAGCATTCTCTCTCTGTTGCTCTTATTCAATAATGCAAACCAAAAGTGCCTTTTCAGGCATTTTCTGTTAATGGGCGTAGGCCGCATTAACCTCAGCTGTGATGGAAATTCACAAATGCTGTTAACTTTAAATAAGACTGGTTAAGGCTTTAGTATCACAGAAGAAATAAAGATTTTATATCATGTTGTTTTTGAAAGAAAGTTGTGATGTGTAATTCTTCCTACTCAATGACCAATCCCCTGACAGACGTCTTCTCTGTATTAGCCATACCTTTTAATACTTGTATCTCAGTCCATGCATTGAAATGAGGTTGTTTGAAGAGCTGTCTGGAAGTGTGTTTCTGACTACACAGAGCAAACATTTACTCAGGCAGAGAGAGATGACAGAAGGGCTGAGAGGAGAGAGGCAGAAAACAGAGGGGGAAAACAACATTATTTGTGATGTTATTTACAGTCTACACCGGTAAGATCTTGGTGCTTCTGTGAATGTGTATGTGTGAATGCCACCTGCTGAGGCAGCGCTGGATCTGCCCAGAAATTATTCATTACCTGGATGAAGGTCAGAGCAGAGGAAGGGGGAAGACAGTTGGATAAGGACAGAGTGTTTAAAAGTACCTGGAGAGAGGAGAAGGAGGGAAGAAACAGATGAGAAAGGAGGAAAAGGAAGCTTGGTGAGATGCACTGAAGGCTAGAAGAAAGAGAATAAGTGTGAAGAAAAGAGGAAGGGAAGGGGAACAGGCGCAGCTAATGATGACGCAGAGAAATACTGAGGTGGGAGGTTGGGATGAACGAATGATAAAGAAAGTGGGAGGAAAAAGCAGGAGGAAGAAGGTCAATGGGGACAAAGAGGAAGCAAAGATGGGGGAAATCACCCCGTAATCTTAAAGAGTAGCAAAAACACTAAAACAGAAGTGGGGATAGTTTTGGAAACAAAGCAAACACAGCTATAAATGACATATGTGACCACATCTATGTATTGTTTTATAAAACTGAGGCCTAAATTTGCTTTTCCCTTAAAAACTGTGTCCAGGCTTGGGTTGGCCCTAAAAGAAATGTACTTTGGTACTTTTGAAACATCAAACTCTCACCAGGGAGCGTAAACAAGAGCTCAGATATGAAAAGGCAACAGAGGGCCAGACAGATAGAAGATAAGGTGACTGAGTAGTCAGCATCATGTTTTGCACTGTCTTCTGCCACAAAGAAGAGAACAGGCAGTGACTTAGCAGTTACATTCAATGCACGTAGGAGTAGTCTAACTTTAAAAAAAAGAGTCGTACAGTCGTTTTGACATGCAAAGAAAACCTACTTCGGCCAGGCACACCGCACACAGCGATGTCTAAGTGGGAATCTTGGTGTGGGTGGCCCACAGTGAAGAAGACTCTGAGTCATACTCATAACCTGCTGATCAAGAAAAATTACCCTTTTTCTTTTTCCTATCGAGAAGGCACTTATTTTCAAGCTGTCGAAAATATGAAGCAGCTTTGGGACGCATCAAAAGCGTGAGAAAGCAGGCCTGCCCTTTTTTGGCATAGTACCCCCAGATGATTTATTGATGTGAAGAGCAGTCTCTGGTATTCATTTCAAGTGTGATAGCTTATCTGAATGAGGAAAAAATTCAAGCTGTCTGTATTTTATTGGCTTAAATAGAGTAACTCTTTCCCCCCCAAAAATAGATAAGAAGATAGGAGACTGGTGAAAAGGAGAATAGAAAATTACTTTAGGAGAGGGGAGGATAGAAGGGAAGAAGAGCAACGAGGATAAAAAAAAAAATAAGGGCTAGAGAGGCAGAAAGGATAAGAGAATAGTGCTAAGAGGCAGATTAGACATGTATGCCATGAGCCATTGTGGGGTTCATTTTCTATCTATTTCTGATCTTTGCCAGTTAATCATCAAATTCAAATTAGCCTGAGAGATGGGCAACAGAATAGCGTCCCAGCACAATGAAAAGTTTATGTGAGTGATGTCAGTCATTATAAAACAATTCACAGCAGCTGAGTGGAAAAGCAGTGAAGACTACATCTGCCTTTTCCTGCCAAGAAATCTAAAAATGTGTGAGGGGAAATATAACCGCATTTTCTCGTGCAGTCTGCTCTCTTTTCAAGCTGGGCTGTGAAGAAGTTTAAGAGCCCGGGGCAGCAAATTTTGGCTCAGGAGAACTACGAGGGGAATAGAAATATGACGTAGTAAGTGAAGGTATTTTGAGATTTTACAAGGCTGGAGAGTGAGAGGTGGGGTGATATACAAGAGGTGGGGAAAGTGTTAATGATAGCAACAGGCAGAAACATCTCATTATCTCTACATCAGGGAATATGCGGACTTATCTCTGTGGTGACTGGCGTATCTCTGTGCATAATAATAATAATAATAATGGATTGGATTTATATAGCGCTTTTCAAGGCACTCAAAGCACTTTACAATACCACTATTCATTCACTCTCACATTCATACACTGGTGGAGGCAAGCTACAGTTGTAGCCACAGCTGCCCTGGGGCAGACTGACAGAAGCGAGGCTGCCATATCGTGCCATCGGCCCCTCTGGCCAACACCAGTAGGCAAGTAGGGTAAAGTGTCTTGCCCAGGGACACAACAACCAGGACAGAGAGCCCAGGGATCGAACCAGCGACCTTCTGGTTACAGATGCGATTCCCAACCCCCTGAGCCACAGTCGCCCACAACATAACACATAACATCATTATTCACAAAGAGGAATTTTTAGAGAATTAGATAGAGTCCTCTGAATCCTGTTAGAGCAGCACTAATGAGGACTTATGTTGTTGCTTCAGTGGAAATTCAGGGCAATCCATTTTAAAGACAAACAACTACCAGCAAACTTTATACGTATTCAAGTACATGCAGCCTGCTAACAGTCCAATCTGATGCATGCCCGTCGTATATGAAAATAACTTACTGAGATTCTCAGAGCTTTCATTTTCTGTATTTCTCACTTTCAACAATTTTATCCCTCTGCTTTACTTATCCAGGGCTATCTGTCGGAAGGTTTGGTAACTAAATGGTATTGCTCCCCACGTCTGCTGCTGTCACCCAACAATTATACCAAGGCCATAGACATGTGGGCTGCGGGCTGCATACTGGTTGAGATGCTCACTGGACGCATGCTATTTGCAGGTATGTCTACTGTTTTTAATGCGTTCACCGTTTAAGTACTGTTATTTTCAACCTCATTACTACAGGGAGTGCAGAATTATTAGGCAAGTTGTATTTTTGAGGAATAATTTTATTATTGAACAACAACCATGTTCTCAATGAACCCAAAAAACTCATTAATATCGAAGCTGAATGTTTTTGGAAGTAGTTAGTTTTTTAGTTTTAGCTATTTTAGGGGGATATCTGTGTGTGCAGGTGACTATTACTGTGCATAATTATTAGGCAACTTAACAAAAAACAAATATATACCCATTTCAATTATTTATTTTTACCAGTGACACCAATATAACATCTCCACATTCACAAATATACATTTCTGACATTCAAAAACAAAACAAAAACAAATCAGCGACCAATATAGCCACCTTTCTTTGCAAGGACACTCAAAAGCCTGCCATCCATGGATTCTGTCAGTGTTTTGATCTGTTCACCATCAACATTGCGTGCAGCAGCAACCACAGCCTCCCAGACACTGTTCAGAGAGGTGTACTGTTTTCCCTCCTTGTAAATCTCACATTTGATGATGGACCACAGGTTCTCAATGGGGTTCAGATCAGGTGAACAAGGTGGCCATGTCATTAGTTTTTCTTCTTTTATACCCTTTCTTGCCAGCCACGCTGTGGAGTACTTGGACGCGTGTGATGGAGCATTGTCCTGCATGAAAATCATGTTTTTCTTGAAGGATGTAGACTTCTTCCTGTACCACTGCTTGAAGAAGGTGTCTTCCAGAAACTGGCAGTAGGACTGGGAGTTGAGCATTGACTCCATCCTCAACCCGAAAAGGCCCCACAAGCTCATCTTTGATGATACCAGCCCAAACCAGTACTCCACCTCCACCTTGCTGGCGTCTGAGTCGGACTGGAGCTCTCTGCCCTTTACCAATCCAGCCACGGGCCCATCCATCTGGCCCATCAAGACTCACTCTCATTTCATCAGTCCATAAAACCTTAGAAAAATCAGTCTTGAGATATTTCTTGGCCCAGTCTTGACGTTTCAGCTTGTGTGTCTTGTTCAGTGGTGGTCGTCTTTCAGCCTTTCTTACCTTGGCCATGTCTCTGAGTATTGCACACCTTGTGCTTTTGGGCACTCCAGTGATGTTGCAGCTCTGAAATATGGCCAAACTGGTGGCAAGTGGCATCTTGGCAGCTGCACGCTTGACTTTTCTCAGTTCATGGGCAGTTATTTTGCGCCTTGGTTTTTCCACACGCTTCTTGCGACCCTGTTGACTATTTTGAATGAAATGCTTGATTGTTCGATGATCACGCTTCAGAAGCTTTGCAATTTTGAGACTGCTGCATCCCTCTGCAAGATATCTCACTATTTTTGACTTTTCTGAGCCTGTCAAGTCCTTCTTTTGACCCATTTTGCCAAAGGAAAGGACGTTGCCTAATAATTATGCACACCTGATATAGGGTGTTGATGTCATTAGACCACACCCCTTCTCATTACAGAGATGCACATCACCTAATATGCTTAATTGGTAGTAGGCTTTCGAGCCTATACAGCTTGGAGTAAGACAACATGCATGAAGAGGATGATGTGGACAAAATACTCATTTGCCTAATAATTCTGCACTCCCTGTAATATATCACCCCAAACTGCAGATAACTGCCCCTCCCTGAGCCTGGCTTTGCCTGAGGTTTCTTCCTCTTAAAAGGGAGTTTTTCCTTCCCACTGTCACCAAAGTGCTTGCTCATCTGATTGTTGTTTGGGGGGTTTTTTTGTTTTGGTTTTTGCATTTACTCTAAAATGTAAAGCACCTTGAGATAACTGTTGTTGTCATTGAACTGAACTGAACTGAACATAATTATAATAATTGCATCACACTAGTGACGCCATCCAGTTAGAGCAAAGAGAGTTTTTTTTCTTTTCCTTTGACAGTGTCCTCCACCAAAGACACTTTGCTCTCTTTCTGCACACTACTTCTTTGCCTGACTAGAATGACAATGATGATAGAGAAATTCTCACTCTCCAGAGTAGATGTAGTTCTTCCTCACAGGCTGGTTTGACCTCCATCAGCCCTCTACACCACAGGGCTGGCATCATAAACACATAGGTGTTCTTTGTTCCTTAGTGTTCCTGCATTTTTTAATTTCATACATCAGATGTTAGAGGTGTTTTCCTTGGCTTTTACTTAACCCGCAGACTAGAGTGGAAACAGCATATATTTGTTTACCAGAGAGGAGACCGCATTCTCCCTTCCAAACAAACTACCACTGCTTGCATATTTCTTGCAGCTGTTGATATAGCTCCACCTGCTGGTGTCCATTGGCTTTATGAAACATTTAAAGGGAACTTCACCATGTGTCAGATGAGCTGAAAATGCTGCTTTGCTGATCTGTGTTAGAAGAAGACTTGCATGCCACAGAAGCATGCTACACTTCTGATTACTCCACATTCAGTGACTTCAAAATATGAATTTTCCCTCCAGCTGTCAGAGGTAAAATGCTCTTTGTGAACTATAACTGAGTGGAAACTTACGACAACTGATTCCTCCCAGTTGATGCAGGCACAGCAACAAGCTAGGGTAGTTAGAGTAGATGTCTGCCAGTGTAAATGGGTTGCAGGATGTTTATTCCTTAATGTGAGAGTGGCCAAAAGAACAGTGTGCCCAAAGTTTCAAGTTTACTGATTCCACAGGGTGTGGTGTGAAATTTGAATGCTTTAGTAGTAATTTCCACCTAGCTGTTAACTTACTGTGTCTTTAAATTGACATCTTCCATCTCCCAGATATTCATGCTTGACTCTTAAAGTTGACGTTTCCCCCCAGCTTATGTAACTGATCCTCTGCCTCTTCTGAACTTGCTTCTGATTGGTTGTGTCTTGCTCCCAGGAGCTCATGAGCTGGAGCAGATGCAGCTGATTCTCAACACAGTGCCGGTGCTGAGAGAGGAGGACAGGCAGGATCTGCTACAGGTCAAACATCAGAGGCTGCTGCAAGTCATATTAGCATTATAATGTCTGACTGATTATTAAGCCTGACATTCATTTTCCCAGCTTTGGAGAGCAATTTAAAAAAAAAAAAAAAAAGAAATATTGATTATGTCAAGAACTGCACATGTTATAATATCTGAAATAATCATGCACTCCCCCCTGTTTTTGTTATGAATGTAGACTAAAGACTGTCGCTTCACCTCTGTGAACTTGCATTTTGAATTTAATAAATCTAACAAGACGCAATAAGACACATGATAAACAAAATATATGTTTCATTCACCTGAACATTTTATTGCTTTTACTTTTTCCCCAAATTTTCTTTAAATAGTGAGATATTATCATTTTTATTAATCAAGTTATTAAAGTCTGATGTTGTGAAAGGCTTAATTTTGTACAAGGTTAAATGTGTCTTTTTTCAGCGTGGAATGCCTTAAATGTAAACAAAATAAATAAATAAAATAATGAAACATAAGTAATATTTTAACCATGCATTTCTAGGTGATGCCTTCATATGTCAGTCATGAATGGAAGGTGAAGAAACCCTTTTCTGAACTTCTGCCTGAAGTGGATCCTCAGGGTGAGTGATGGGGACTGAGTGATGGGGAGAAGAGGAAGGTCAAGGACTTTAAAGTATGAAGGGAACAAATAATGGAAGTGCTAGAAGGGAGAAAAAAAGATATAGAAAACCACAGCTCTTCTGACCTGTGACAGATGAAGTGATGCTGGAGTCGTGTGAAGATGTTTGGAGGTCTAACACATATAATTTAGGCTTTACTCCCACACCTTCTTTTCCTCTCCCAGCTGTGGACTTCCTTGAGCGTATCTTGACCTTTAACCCCATGGATCGCCTGACAGCTGAAGCGGCGTTGTCTCACCCCTTCCTTCAGCAGTACTCTTGTCCAGAGGACGAGCCCACTTCATCACATCGCTTCCGCATTGAGGATGAGCTGGAGGACAGCCTCATCACTGAGCAGAGCCTCAGCAACAGCAATAGTCAGGCCTCCAGCATCCAGTGGGACAGGTGTGTGGATTTTTTTTAATCACCAGTGGGGAAAATTGGATCATGTTTTCCTAGTCATTCTTAGTATGTTTTAATAATAAAAATACTACTAAAAATGATCTGTTGATCATTTTCTCATCAAATCAACTACCAGTCTCAGCTGTTCATTCGTGTATTTTCAGATTACAACTTAAATGTATGTGTTTGAGCACAAATTATTTACTCCTGACTTGTAATTTCTGCCTTTCTGCAGGTACGAAAACAGTTTATCAACAGTTATGTGCTGGCAACAATCAGGTGGGAGGTGTCGCTGCGTGCCCCCTTGTCACATTACCTCTGACCTGGGAGACACTACAGAGGAAGAGGAGGTGCAGAGAGACCCCCGGGCCAGTTCCAGCTCACTTGTAGAGGAGGCTCAGGTTGGATATGCTTCCCCCCTTTTCTAGATACTAGGAGACTGCTGTACTGGCACTACTAGTACTGTAATGTCTTTGTTATGCAAAGACATATGTGAAGATGTTGGATGTTGGTCAATAATTTTTCTACATTTTAAAGCAGGGATACTGCAAGTGTCAGCAGTTCTTGTAACCCTGTTGGCTCTTGTCACAGTGAGATGACCATATTGTCTCAGTTCCTATAATTCCCCCCTCTTCTTGCTTCCTCTCACTGGCTTCCACAGAGATTCAGAATTCATTTAAAATGTTATTAATTACATATAAAGTTCTACATGGCCAGGCTTATGAGTATATTTCAGACCTGCTGATAACTTATTCTGGCAATTTTTGACTGTGTCACACTTGACTATGCTTTTGTCCTTTCTCTGTAGTATTTATTCTGTCATGAGCTTAAGTTTCATTGAACACATATATGAGTCAACACAACTAGAATTAATTGCTTATTGAAATTAATTACTTTTCCCTCACCAACTGTCTCATATAGGTTGATCCACGCAAATATTCCCACAGCAGCTCGGCGGAGCGCTTCCTGGAAAACTCTCACTCCTCTCTGGAACGTGCCTGCGGTTTGGGATACGGGGAGGTTGACTGTGGCCGCTCCTGTGATTACAAAGTGGGCTCTCCTTCATATCTGGATAAAATTGCCTGGCGAGAGGGAAAACCTCAACACTACTCAGAGCCTAAGCTCATCCTTGATCTGTCACACTGGAAGCGTAACATTAACAGCCTCCTTGTGCCTCCTGAGCCTATTGGTGGCAGCATGGAGGACCTGGGAGAGATGAAGGAGGAGGAGGCAGAGAAGGAAGAGGAAGACAAGGAGACGGGGGATTTGTTCCAGGAAATCTCTCGCTGGGTTGAGAGCACCCAGTCTCGTCTGCACTCACCCAGTCCCAGTCCTTCTTTGGAGCAGCAGTCACCTTCCTGCTACACTTCCTCGCCACCTCTCCCTCTGTCCCCTACTGACCTCCCAACTCCAGTCTTCCGCTACACGGAGGTTGTGCGGCAACCATCAGAGTACGATGAAGGCAGACTAAGCCCATTTCGCCCTATCACGTCTTCCTCTAATGCCCTCCCATTACTTCTTCCTTCATCTCCCACCTCCCTACATCCTCCTCAGTCATATCAAACGGTGTCTTCCCCCACCACCACCACACAATTTATCCAGCCCACAGAATCTCAGCCGCTTTCTTCCACTTCTTCCCTTTCTCAGCCAGTAAACGCTGACTCCCTGGAGTCTCTTCCTGTCAAACAAAAAGAGCGTCTGTTTGACCTAGATGTGTTTATATCCCGAGCACTGAAACTGTGCAGGCAGAGAAAGGAGAAAGCAAGCGGGAAGAAAGCGAAAGAAGGAGGATGGATGGAAGAAAGCAAACAGCCAAACATTAACCGAAAAGTACCCGGCTTCCCAGAGCACAGGACTCCATCACCACAGACGCCACAGACTCCCAACTCTTGATGTTGAATTTCAACTGCAGGTACACCACAGCATCATACCGGGTAGCACTCCCAAATGCTCATAGTGCTTTACATTGTGAGCGGTGCCCGTGGTTTAATATGCTGCTTAAACATTAGACCATAGTGTTAGCAGCTTTTGTCTTTTTTGGTACTATTGCAACGACGCACTATATGCTGTGATAAAACAACCCCCTGACTTAAGCAAGCAATCTTCCAGCTTCGTCGTGAGATGTTCTCAGGCAGTTAGAGGTCAGAAATGTGGACCACATTTGCCAATGCAAGCAGCAAAGATTTGATTTACATGAGCATATTTTAAAGCAATCAGCTGACATTCCTTATTAACTGAGGTTTGCTCTGATCGATCAGACAACAATTTCATTTTGTGCCACAAACATTTGCAAATGACAAAAGAAGGAACAGTCAGCTGCTGGCATCACCTCCCCATGCTATTAATAACTGATAGCTTAAGCCTGTTTTAGGCTTGCTTTCGATTTGTTTTTCTTACAAGATTCTGTACTTATTCTCTACTTCTTACTGTTTGTAATCCTTTTCGGAACAAAAATTCAAGTGGTCTTCCAGCGGTGAGTTTCACCAGCTAATAATAGTGACACAGAAGGTGTTTTTCCGGTGTGTCTCTGAATGTATTTATTGGAAAAATAATCCATCATATTATGCTACACGATGACCCATAAGGAGTTTAACACTCTAACAGCAACTTCATTTTGTCACTGCTCCAAACGGCCTGTCAACTTGTAAAAAATACAGTCAGATTTAATTACATACTATATTTCTCAATGACTAGTATTTTTGTGTTTGTATTATTCTTGTGCTCTTTGTTCATTGCTACAATCCATGTTCATGTTATTTGGAGTGAATTGTGTTCTTGTTGAATGTGGAATGCTCTGTGGTAGTAATTTTTGACTATCAGACAGCTATGGTTTCTTGTTTGCTTGATGCACCAAGCAAGGTCTGTTTTACACTGAACATATACTATCCTCTCGTTCCAAGACAGCCACACAGAAAGCTTTCATGCAAACAACGGTATACTATATTTTGAAGTATATGGATACTTTACAACCTTTGCAGGAAATTATTTATACTCAAAACTTTTTAGTGGTTTGCAGCAGCCAGATTAATACATGAAACTCAAATAAAAAGAATTTATAAAAAAATAGACCCAGCTAAATGGCAGGTGTACATTAAGCAGTAGGTGAAGGCTGCTGGCTTGTGCCTCATAGTCTGTTAGTCAAGAGCTTCTCACATTCTCTTGAACTGTGGAGCTAAAACTGGCTTTACAAAACTCTTCAACGCTAGTGCCAAAACATAACCCAGTTAATTTAACATTCCCTGTATTCTGTGGCCTCAATCCCTCCATCTCAAATGTCACTGTTTGAAATGTGATATTCTGCTGTTAACTGATCAAAGAATGTACGAGTCGAGTTGTAATGCTGAAATACACTATATGGATAGAAGTATTGGGGCACCTAAATATTACCCCTACAGGAGCTGGGATGGAAACCAATTCCATGAAGCTTCCAGTGCACAGTTTTTGTCCTGATGTGAATGCCAGAGGAGGTTTTGATCACTGCAGTTATTGAGTCAGCAGTGCAAAAAATAACCCTTAAAGTTGATAATGGAAGATAAAATACATTTCAAAAAGTGACAAAATCCATCCACAGACACACATAAATAGAAACTGGCATTGCAACAGTGGCATTCTTACTGTGTAACTGTGTGTTTAGCATCCTATTACTTCCTTCACATATGTTTGTACAGGTAGACTACATAGATGCTTGATTTTATATACCACAGGACTGAAAACACCTGAATTCAAAGATTAAAGGGTGTGGCCTGTCACTTTTGTCCATATAGTGTACGTGAAACATACTGCCAGCAACACAACAGAATAAGAATGTTTTATTCCTTTCGTGTTATCAAATGATAAGTTGAATCCTTCCTTAAAATCCATACAAGCCACACACAGAGCCACACACAGGTCGAAGTTGTCTCGAGTCTTAGCTGTTAACTGCTCAGATGTAAGTTGTTCTAAAACTGTTGACTCTCATGCTGTCTGCACCTGTAATGCATGCTGTAGCCTACATACAGATGCTGTAGGCACATTTTCACTTGCACAACTTAGTATGACTTCCAAAGAATTGAGCCATACATGAGATTTGCCATAAGTACAACCTACGAGACAGCAAAGCCGAGTTGGTTCTTTTAAACATCACAGTGAAGCACAGGTAGTGTCACTAGCACATACAGAAATACAGGAGTTCACCCTATTGTTTGCCAGTAAACTGTGGTCCACCTAATCAAAAGGAATTTTGCTTTAAGTCAAACACATCATCATATTTTGCATTAGCAAATTTCTTCTGAGCTGCAGGTAGAGCAAAGCCAGCAATAACGTCACTGAAAAGTATCTGTAACACTTGCCGATACTGAGCCGAAGTTAATTATTTTAAGTGTTTAAAGCAATGTAGAAAATGTGCCTCGGTACACCTCAATACTTCCAGCTTGCTGAATGTAACGTGTCCTTTTCCTTCTGCATGGCTCTTCAAAAAGCTCAACGGTTGTTGTTTTCATCATGTGTCACTTTGTGATAAGAGTCATGTTTCTGTGGGCACCTATTTATGTTGTATCCATGCTTCAAGGAGGCCTCAGCTTTTCATTTGGGAGAATCTGTGACATTTTTAATTCTCTCTATATTGATAGTATCTCTTTTGGAGTTTCTGTTCTTGCTGGAAAATTAATAAAACAGTACTAAAACTATTTTTTGATGTCATATTTGACTGCACTGGTGTAATAATGTAATGGTGGGGAAACTCAGGCAGCAACACTCCCTAGCAGGAAACACAACTCCAATCCTAACTCTGTCAAGCACAGATGGGAGTCTCAGCCCAAAATCCACAGAATCCAAATGATCTGCCAGCTTTCACAGGAAGCCCCCACAGTTTCTATGTCCACATGTTAGAGTTGTTTTGGCAACACGAGGGGGGAAATGTTATGACTAATCAGAATACAGAATGTATATTTCGTTACTCAGTTTATGATAATGCACTTGGGGGGAGGGTTGAAAAAACTGTTAGAAAATTGGCTTGTTTCGCTAAATTTGTATTTTAAATTGCATTTAAAATGTAAATGCATTCTCTTGTATAAAATAGTGTGTTAAAAAAATCAGCATACATATCGACTGAAAGACACTGTCAGTTTTTATGTACAATCTACATTTAGCATTCATTAAATCATGCCAATAAATATACATTCCATTTTTGTTGCTTTCAGATAAATATATAAATATGCCTTTCGTGATCTTTTTGCATTCTTCTGTTAAGACCTCTAGCAATATCCTAACATCTGTTAATCTGTCAATATTATTGTAGGTTAGTTTAGGAGAGCAATGAGTGTTTACTCAGAGCATGGGCACTATTAAACTCAGTTCATCACTATCTACCAGTTTCTGTGTAACCTTTAAATAAATATATGGTAGATACTTCCTTATTCTTATATAGGGGGGCTTATAAGGGGTGAGCACAGTTGGTAGCTCTGCATGTCTGATTTGGCAGATTCTTTATCCTGGATGCACTTCCTGACACATCCCAGAGAGATGTCTTCTCCTAAGACTGAACAGGGATGTTTTGCTTCTTAGATAAATATGTAAACCACACACGCACCACATAGCCACAAATTTTCTACGCAATACAGTACCACAGCTTAGGATAAACTAGTAATATGACATAACATGCGCAAAATAAAATGCGCGTGTTGGAGTATTTACGGTAATCGAGAGGGGAAACCCCAGCATCTGATTGGTCGAGCGGCCGGGTTCTTCTACAGCGTGTCCTCTCCTCGCGACTCAATCTGGTGTATGTGTGCTGGCAGGCAGGCTAATCCCAGGGTCAGTCCACAGAAGTTAGGCACAGCGAACATCATAAGAGTTGTGCCTAACAGACATTGAACGGCAGTATTATATTACTCAAGAGCAGGTAAGCGGAGTCGTTGTTCTCTAAATTGCAGAAAGTGTGTGTCATTTGAGAACTTCCTGCTTACTGAGCCAAGAGAGATGGCAGCAAGCAGGGCTGTGATGAGTAAGTGACTGCATTTAGCTAAATCATCCGAATAAAAAGTGCCTAGTGTCGGTGTGCTTAATCAGTTTAGCAGCTTCAGACATTAAGACTTAGGTGACAGAGGTGTTCAAATGACGACACCCTCTGCTTTATTTTAACTTAAAGTTAGCAAAAGGTTAGCTTTTAGCTCCTGTGGTTGTGAGGCTAATGGCTTGCAGTTGTGGTGGATATCAGTTTTTGGGGTTTTTTGTTTTTTGTTTTTGAAAGATCTCCAACATGTTATAAGGTCACATTTGGCATTTGCCCCCAATTATCTTCTCATTCCCTTGAGTGTTAAAGCTTGGGACAGTTGAGTGTTTCCTTGCCTTTTATTGCAGGTTCTGCTAATATTTAACCTCCACCAGTGGGTTTTTTACGTTCAGTGATCAGACACACTGACAGGGTGAGTGAGAAAGACTGAGAACAATAACCTGTTAGTAAGGCCACACCTAACAGCTGTGTTAAGTCTGTCTGGTCAGTTGAGGAAACTAATAACCTAAAGTATCATCTGTCTTCAAACCACTTTACCCTGATCATGTGAGACCATAAAAGGTTTAAACTTAAAATCATGCATGTGGGTGAGATTCGGAACTTGAAAAAAGGTGCCCAGTGTGCACAAGAGGGTGGATTGAATGCATGTTATTACATTATGACTGGTTTAGTTAACACAGTTGTTGTTTGCACCAGTTATTATTCCAGAACCAATAAGAAAAGATTTATTAGCAGTTTAAATTGTACTGCCTTATTTGTCTCACCTGTTTACAAAGAAATTAAATTACCAGTACTCCACAGGAAGACAGATGGCAAGTGAGATGCCTGATTTTGAATGGCATTTAATTAAACGTTTCTAAGTTATGGTTTCTAAACTTACAGAGCATCTGTATCTAGCTGCAGTACTGGTGAGCTCATGCTGTACATTTTCTGATCTCAGCACAATTTTGCTATCATTTTGATTCCCATTTAGAGCAGTCCAGGTGCATAATTATAGGCAGGTTTCTTGTCTCCATTCATACTCTGTTTGCAGACAATTACTCCTACAGAAAGTCCCAAGCACTTTCTGGCTGTAAGTGTGCGTTCATGCTCTGTGTTACAGTAATGATGCGAAGCTGGCACATGTACAAAGATTACCTTGTTTGCTACAAATGGAAAAATAATTTCTTATCTACACCACATCAAACATTATCCTTCCCATTAGCCGTGGCCTTTTTTTGCTTCTGAAAGAGGTCGCAAACACAACCTAACAAGAAAAGATCTTTGTACAGTTTGAGTCATAAAGACTGACATTTCACAGACGCTGCATCGAGACCGCTTCCTCTTTGATATTAAATCAACAGATCATTAAAATGTCTGCTGGTTGTTGGAGCTGCTTATACAGTCTGCTGCTTTAATGCTGCTTTCTAAGCAGCATCTCGTCCAGCTGGCTCCACTTGTTGTTTCCTTCATCCAGACATTATGGTCAAATAGAGGGATACATAATTCAGTGTGAAGTGCTTGAATTTGTTGATCAGAAAAGGATAGGCTAATTTGCGTTTCAGTTGTTTTCTTGTTTTGATATAGCTGCTCATCAGCATAGCATGATATTGTATTTTTAATATTTGTTTAGCTTAATACAACTTCATTTTGTGTTGGTAATTTTTAATTATGATAAAATGTGGATGAACAAGGAAAGGAAGGGGGCAGGATAATACTGACCGCACACATGAGTGCCTTTTGTCACATTAACTGACACCAACTTTGTTTTTTTGCCAGCTGAGCTCAGCTGCATGTTGTTCCAGGCCAAGAAATGAATACAAATTCTATTTCAAGCCTCACTGGGATTAAATTGCAATGGAAAAATACACTTTAATTCTTATTTCTAATAATCGGCTATGGTTTCCTTGTGTGTCTTGCATTTCAGTTTAGTATGTTTTTTGCAGAAATGCAAGCCTTGGCTGCTTATTTAAAAGGAACTGATATAGAAACTGCAATGTTGTCAAATTGCATTTCCTGTGACATTAAGGAAGGCTAACAGGAATTTTGCTAGATACAAAAAAATTGTAAGAAGTGGTTTACATCTCTTCACAAAATTTAAAGAAGTCCAATCGCTTTCTTTCCAAGTTCTTTACTGGGTTTTTTTTGTCTGCTTTAGTCTAAAAGTAGTGAAAATCTTTGCATTCCTTCTTGTTTGCAGTCCACATGCCAGGTCATTTCTGCAGTTATTAGTTGGAGTCTTGCTTTCTGTCATGTGAGCCCTGTTGTTTGCCTGTCTTTCCCTTCGGTCCATTGCTGGATGATGCCATAGCGATTTATCTTGTTCTGTGTCTTCATGCAGAGCTCATCACGAAAGGGATTATGACAATCTGTCAAAGCTTTGTTTCTTAGAGCGCACACTAAATCACTTCAGGCCACGTCCAGATTAATGTTGGCCACTGCTTCCAGCATTTGTAATCCTCAAGTGCTGTCCATGCACACAAAGAGGATTCATTGGCTACTGTGAATAGGTGTGTGTGTCTGTAAGCTGACAGCACTGACTGCGGTTAGCTTTATATCGTATTAAGATGTGATAATCTGATACTGTCATATTAAAAGGCTTTGGTAACAGTGCACTGCACGGTTTGACTGTCAGAAACAAGAATAATTAATATTAAGTCTTTGACTCTAACCTGCCAAAAAGCCCAAATGGTAATGCACCATGTAGACAGTTAAGACTTAACAACTTAAAATCTGAAATGTGTCACCATGGTGATGTAATCACTGTGCTGCACATCAATATTTTTGTCAGTAAAGCTATAATCATTTCTACAGCCAGGTTGTGCAAATCATTTGCACATGGTCAGTATTTTTTCATCTTTCCCTGTCTTGTCTCCCTCAGAAACCAGTGGATCTTCTAGAAAGCACCAGTGGACCCACACCGGTGACTGTCTACCATGTTGTCCAGATTAAGGACAACCTGGTCTCTGAGGCCATGCATCTCTCTTTGCAGATGGGTCCACACCAAAGAAAAGGGCAAGCCCCTCATGCTCAGCCCTCGCACCAACAAAGTAGGTGGACCTACCTTGTGTTGGGGTTTTAAGACACGGTGACGACAGCCTGTTTTTGTCTTGATCAATGTTAATTATGTCATTATGTGAAGAAGGATTATTTTTCTCTGTGTGCCTGGACAGAAAATAACTATAATGAATTGCTGAAATGTTATTGTTTGGTTACAGTGTCCAGAAATGGGTAGAAATTTACTGCAAGATGTCATAACAGTGGTTATAATGTAAGCTTTTAAATTTTAGGCCTGCATATTTTCCACACGTTTAAATGCCATACTCTATCCCACTGCAGATGCCAATATCTGTTTATATCTCAGACAAAGAATAGTGGGGAGCTAAGCTTGTTTGCAGTGTGACTGATATAAACTGGCATAACCATTTTTAGTAGTCTGCAACCAAAATACAAAAGTTGTAAAATAAGTTTATGCTTCAGTTATTTGTATTCCCATATCTGTAGCTATTGACTATTCATGATGAATGGTGCCTGTCTGTCAATGCCTGTCCAGCACATTGTTATTTGGCTGCTTTCTGAATTTTTCTTTAAGGTATTTGTAAAGTTTCGCTGTCTGTTTTAAAATGCTCACAGCAGGGTATCTAGCAGTGCGCATACAAGTGAGACAATTAAAGTGTCGTGTATTTGCTAAATTGAAATGATGCTGTGAAGCATTTGGCTTGTAGGGTTTGATTTTTCAGGAGGTTTGCCAACTACTGAGAGCTTACAAATGATATTTGTAACATGAACATTTTGCTGCTTGAGGTGATTTGACCTTTTGCTAAACTTAGCCCATACCAGATAAATATAGAAATTCCAACCTACATGCAAACTGGACACAGACCAGCTGACCAGTGATCCCACAAACTGGGATTTCAACTACTGTTTTTTTTTTTTTTTTTCAGCCAGTTTTTGAGCTCCTGCATAGCTCCATACTTGATTTTAATAATGGTTTGTAAAAGCAGGCTTGCAATGAAGACTATATAGAAAAACACTGATATAAAAGGCCTATAGAGCTGCTTTCAGGTCTGTCAGTACTCCCCTCCTCCCTGACTACCTCACAATACAACTAGCAACCATACCAACCAAGCACTGCCAGACGTTATATGGCATGCTGTAATCTAAAGTTAAAGGCATGGGCAAAATGACTATAATTGGCACCCATTAAAAATCCTGAGTGGGAGTCCGAGAGAAAAGGACACCCACATACATAACTGAGATAATAAGTAAACAGCATTATATAAAACTTTAAAAGTCTCAAAGTCTCAGTTTCTAAACGAGAACATGCCAGCTAGTTCTAGATTACAAATATAAGAGCAGTACTTGATGTGACTTGCATCAGCAGTGTACTGTAGCAGTAAAGGTCAATGTGTTTGAAATGTAGACTGGTATGACTTTGTTAAAAGGGCTAGGATCTCAAATTCCTTCACCCTAAATGTAGGTATGAGCTGTGCAGGGCAAGTGTTCACTGTACAGAATGTATTAATACCTTTATCCAGTGTATTCCTGTCTTGGAAGTGTTGAAATTGCATTTTCTAAAGTGCTAATCATGGGCTTGCTCAAGATGGTCTTTCATAGGGAAGTGCTCAGCTGCTGAAATCTTACAAAAATGTTACTTTCAATTTTATGCAAAAGGACAAATGCTAGATTAAGGTGTTTGCAGCATGTGGCATTGCGCTGAAAGGAACTGATTGGTAGAGCTGTGTGAAGTGAAATGCTCTATCAGCATGACTCAGCATTTTTCGAGGGGAGCCCCAGCATTCATCATTCTGACAAAATAATCCGCCCCCTTCTGCAGCCCCAGGCATGGCGGCCTCTTTGTTACGCCCATATTTCAGTCAGACAGGAGCTTGTAAATGCATGAACACATGCTCTTGTACACTGCAGGGACATGCAAACACATTGCATCCACCTCTCACCTCCCCCATCCTCTCATTTAAAAATTGGGGTGTTTCAGCCCACAGTGGTCTTCATTGGTTTCTTTGAGGCTACTCCTCCTCCTCCACTACTACCCCCACTCTCCGTTCGTCTTTGTCCTGCTGCAAAATTGCTTTCGTTTTGTTTTTCTTCATTCCGTCAGCCTGAATTTATTTCTGTAAACGCTGAAAAGGTAAACTCAGTTAAAGGTCCCATAATGAGGCAGTGCACTGTCTAAACAAACTACATTACAGTACATGAACAGTTAGTCCAGAAACTGCTATATTTTATAAAGAACAGGACAGAAATGTGGTATGCCTTAGCCATGAGTAGGGGGATGGTTGACATAAACAAATAAAGCCCTGCCCCCAACTACAGGTCGCAGGAGGAGTCCTGTTTTTTATGGTTTGCCAGTAAATTTCACAAAAACCGTCCTGTTAAGAAATGGCTACAGCAGACTTTGATGTCAGACGGTTACAGGAGGTGTTGCGTTAGTACTTTTAGCGTCCCAAGTAGAGGTTGATAATAGACGCAATATACAGTAGTGTGCAAAAATCTTGACTCACCCATTATTTCTTAATATTTTGCTAGAAAAATGGGAACTAGGTGGAGCAATTTATTGAAGCAAGTGCAGATTTATATGAACATGTCTTATAAACACAAGGCCACCTTTTATTCTATAATACAGGCTGAAGTCTCAGACAAGTTTTCTTTCAATTTCTTTAAGTAGTCTGAAGAATGAAAACAACCCTGACCACACACATTAAAAATACCCCTCATATTATTCATGAGAGTGCAGGCAGGGTGGAGCGGGTGGAGGCAAGTGTCAGAGGTGATTTGTGACAGAAGGATAGCAGTAAGAGTGGAAAAAGATGGTGGTGAGACCTGCTGTGTGTGGTTTGGAGACGGTGGCAGTCAGGAAAAGAAAGGCGGAGCTGAAGAAACTAAAATGTCATGTTTTTGTGTTCCTCCACAGGGTATGGCCTTTTCCCTTCAGGAGCGTCAGATTTTGGGGATACATGGTTTGCTGCCTCCCAAAGTGGAGACTCAGGAAATTCAGGCCCTGCGCTTTCAGAAAAATCTCAAAAAGCTGCACGATCCCCTGGAGAAGTAAGGATGCATTTTTCTTGTTGTACTGGAAAGCGTAAACATGTTTTTAAATAAAAACCGAGCATTTGTCTTCCTGTACACAGCTTAACTTTTCTTTTTCCATACAGGTACATCTACCTGATGGGCATCCAGGAAAGGAATGAGAAGCTTTTCTATAGGGTGTTGATGGAAGACATAGAGGAGCTGATGCCGATTGTTTACACTCCCACTGTAGGGCTTGCCTGTACGCAGTATGGACATATCTTTAGAAGACCAAAGTAAGGCCTTAGCAGATAATTTGAGTTTTTAATGTAGGTTTTGTTGCTCCAGTCCTACACAGCCAGGTATTTTGTCGCTGGGAGAAAATCGTCCAGAGGTGTGCAGAAAAGCTTGATATGGAAGAGAAGAGAGATTGCTACATGTCTTGACACAGCATATTGACAGCCAGTTCTGAAGGTTATATCCTAACAAGGACAAATAATACTGTGTTCATGTCTGAGATTGTCTATCCAAATATGGCTAACACAGCTCTTATCTTCAGTCTAAAGGAGCAGGAATGTTATGTATGCAAGATCCTATTGATTCTTCTAAAATTAGGACAGAAGCTCCTTTCAGGCGAGACCTTTGAGACCTTACCGAGTGAAGGGAGACCTACTTTAGTCAGGAAAAGCTCTTACGTGTTTTATTTTTGATGGCAGGCGTATTGAATCTTATGCACATAATGTTAAAAAGTGGTTTTATGCTGAAGATGCATTTTCTTTTTCTGCTTAGTTAAAGTTAGGATTTAATCACGATTGCTGCAATAGCTAAACTGTCATCCTGTTTATCCCTCTAGAGGCCTGTTTATCTCCATTCTGGACAGAGGACATATCCGCTCCATCCTTGACAACTGGCCAGACACTAATGTTGCAGTAAGTCTCAAAATCCTCACTATAGTAAAACCTTTTCAGATATTACATTGGAAAAAAGTCTAAAAATATGTCATAAAGATATGACAGTTGCTTATAAATATGTCAAATTTTAACCTTCAGTTTTCCAACTAATGTGCTTCCTCCATCTCTTCTTTGTGTAGGTAGTAGTAGTAACTGATGGAGAGCGTATCTTGGGATTAGGGGACCTGGGTGTTTATGGAATGGGAATACCTGTTGGGAAACTTTGCCTGTACACTGCCTGTGCTGGCATCAGACCTGAGAAATGTCTCCCTGTGGTGATCGATGTTGGGACGGATAACGAGGTAGGAAGGCTAGGTGTTGGTTTTTTGTTTTGTTTTTTTCTTTCTGTTTATTGCATGTGTGAGAGAAGAGAAATATAATAACGGTGTTTACTTTGGCTTCTCATGGTTGCCCTTGTCCTCCCGTTAGACTCTCCTTAAGGATCCGCTTTACATGGGGCTGTACCAGAAGCGAGACCGCTCCAAAGCATATGATGATCTCATTGATGAGTTCATGGAAGCTGTCGTGGACAAATACGGGCAGGACACGCTGATCCAGTTTGAAGACTTTGGGAACCACAACGCGTTCCGCTTCCTTAGAAAGTACAGGGAGAAGTACTGCACCTTCAACGATGACATCCAAGGTTCACACATAACCCCTGACACAGCACAACACTTTGAGAGAACTGTAGTTAAATATGTGCAGACAACGTCTACCTTGTTGTATGACTCTGTCGTCCTAATTCACATTCAGGTTACACCACACAAAGTGCTTAACTTACAGTTTTATGTTTATGTATTTTTCCAGCTGATTCAAAGGCTCAAAGTTTAGCAGTATTTACAGATCGGAGTATTTGCTAAGAACAGTTCTAGAAGATTTGCAAGTTTAGGCCCATCCATACAAATGACTTACTGTTAAGTTACTGGAGCTGTTTCTAAAAGGATCGCTGCTGTATTAGAGTCCACCTGAAACTCAATGTAAATTTTTATTGTTGGATTAAATTACTGTGGAGCATTTCAGAAATCATCTGTTGTGAGTGATGCTGAAATAAGATGCATTCATGAGCTGTTTTGTTTGAAAATCTTTCAGATTTTAGACAAATTACCATGAGTGTTTGGATGTCTTTGAGGCAGAGACTCAATTGTTTACTCTTCTGTTTGTCTACATGTTTCCAGGCACTGCGTCTGTAGCTCTTGCCGGTCTGTTAGCAGCTCAGAGAGCAGTTGGCAAACCCATCACTGAACACCGGGTGCTGTTCCTGGGAGCAGGAGAGGTAAGCTGATATTCATCCTTTTAATCAATTGAACTTCTCAAGATTTTCTTTGTTTTTTTTGTTCTCTTGACTTTGTTACGTATTTGAAAATGGCAAAAAAGGCACAATTGGAAGAAGCGTACTGTTCCCGACTGACCACAAACAGAACAAAAAACCTGAGGAGTTTCTCCATTGTCTATTTAGAGAATAATCGTTCATGTTTTCTTTGTGTAAAATTTTTTGTGTTTTTATTTTATTGTTTATTCATTCTTTTATTTATTATTTGGTAGGCTGCCCTTGGAATTGCCAATCTGATTGTGATGGCCATGATGGAGACGGGAATGACCCAAGCTGAGGCCAGGAAGAAAATCTGGATGTATGATAAAGATGGCTTACTTGTAAAGGTAAGTGTGTGACACAGGAATTTATAATAAGAAAATGATACAATTTTGTCTACTTTCCTGGCTGGTCCACGGTCTAAACAGTCAACGGCATTTTCACTGAACAAGTGTTGATTAGTAATTGTGTCTAATGTGTCACATGTGACTCCAGGGAAGACAGCAGGGAACGGACTCTAACCAGGAAGCATTTACCCATGAGAGTCCAGGGGATGTACAGAGCTTCCTAGATGCTGTCAATGCCATCAAACCTACAGCTATCATTGGTGTGGACCTTTAATTTATTTATTTATTTATTTATTTATTTATTTGTATTCATATAATTGTAGCTTTGTAGCACTGCTTGCCAACCAGAAAGAATTATACAAATATCTATTTTATTAAAATATTGTTTGTTAATATAAGCAATAAACTCAGTCAGTTACAAAAAGGTTGTAGTCTTATTTCAGACCTTCTTTGAACAGTAATAATAAATCAGTCTCTCCTTTTTTCCAGGTGTGGCAGGAGCTGGACGTCTGTTTACCCATGATGTCATCAAGGCCATGGGAACCCTGAATGAACGGCCAATCATCTTTGCCCTGAGCAACCCAACCAATAAAGCAGAGTGCACAGCAGAGGAGGCCTACACTCTGACAGATGTACACATTTTTTTTCTAGGCTTAACTTTTTTCCTGTTTTTTGTCTTTTTTGACAAACTCTTAAGTTATGCATTCAAATTGTGTTTTTCCTACCTCATCACCTCTCAAGCTTTGTTTCTGCGTCTCACAGGGAAGATGTCTTTTTGCGAGCGGCAGCCCTTTCGGTCCAGTGACTCTGAGCGATGGTCGTGTCCTTACACCAGGACAAGGGAACAACGCTTACATTTTTCCAGGTGAGAGGGAAAAAAATTGATTATTCATTATTTACATTAAATACCAGCACTCTTAAGATGGTATGAATTGCATTACATCATGCAAATTTGAATGCAGTATGTTGTAATTGGTTTTCATGCATTTCAGGCGTGGGCCTGGCTGTGATCCTGAGTGGAGTGAGACACATCAGTGACATGGTTTTCTTAGAGGCTGCCAAGGTCTGAAGACACTACTAAATATTTTTCTACCTGTTCTTTAAGTTCATCTTTAACTTTTCCCTCACTCATCCTGTATTGTCTTGCTGACTCTTTCATGTATGCATATTCTTCATACAGTTTCTTCCCAAAGCCCATAACCACCCTTATATCCATCCATATATACATAACACTATTTATTACATATTTACTTTTTTACACTGGTTTGTATATTTGTACATTTTATATATTTTTTCTCTGTTAATACTGTTCATATGTATATAGTGCTGCAGAACTGACCCCCCCCAGCATGTTTGCACTGAGTAGGAGATGCTCTGTATCTCATTGTACAATTGTATAGTGACAATAAAGGCATTCTGTTCTTCTATTCTATGTTCACTATATGCTCATCTCAGCCCTGTTAAACCCTTCGATGTCTCCTCTTCCCTCTCTTTCTAGACTGGCATAACAGATGAAGAGCTTCTCTTTGCTGGGCTGCATTTGATACATTAACACTAATCAGTGCAACAGATGATCACTGTGCTTTGTTGCCAGTGTTTTTGTTACTGTTCAGTGTCAGAAACACTGTGAATTTGCATGGTGTTAATAGTACTAGAAGGGGTTTGATTAATTTTGTAATTACAACTGGCCAAAAGCACATGACTAGTGTGGGTAGACAAACAGTAGTAGTAGTTTTGTCTGTTTTTTGTGACCTAGAAATTATTCTTTATTGTAAATGCAATCTTATGTTCCTTTCAGACACTTGCAGAGCAGCTGACAGATAAAGAGCTTGCAGAAGGCAGACTCTACCCTCCTCTGTCCAACATCAGGGAGGTCTCTATCCAGATGGCTGTCAAGGTAAGCCTCCTCCAGTTTAAATTTTGGTTATTGTCAAGGTCAGTTTACATATTAACAGTCTCCAAGAAATAATCTCTGTGTTCAGCGGATTTTTTGAAAAAAAGAAATTCATGCCCTGCAGCCAGACAAACCGTAACATAACCTGTCAAACACTGTTCTTCTTTTGGTCAAAGTCATGTTGTAGTTCCTGTGTCACCCCTTACGTTTGGTCAGTGATAAATTTTCTCTTTCCCACTAAAGGTGGTGGAGTATCTCTATGCTAAAGGCATGGCGTTCCACTACCCTGAGCCAGTGGACAAGGACGCCTTTGTGCGGGCTACTGTCTGGAAGACCGACTATGAATCTTTCCTGCCGGACACCTATGATTGGCCAGGTGTCAACTTTAGCCCCAAGTCCATCTAGAAATAGGGCACACTCACTGTGGCTCATGTCATAATGGCCTTCTCTTCCTTTTTTTTTTTTCTGCTTTATACCTAATCACAGATTTTGTAAGATTGCCTTACTTTAAACATGCTTAAAAATAGACCACAGTAGCCATGCTGCTACATTTTCACCAAACCAGTCTTATTGGATCTGTGAACAGTCAAAGTGGAAAGTGAAGAGAAGGGCATTCAAATGAGATCAGCCATTCTCATTTTAAATTACACTTCTCCATTATGTGCATAATGTAGAAACCTGCACAAAGCCAGATGGCCACCTGGTGGTGGAAATGGGCAGTGGTTACATCTATTTTCCATGCTGCTCCATCAAAAACTCAGCACTAAATTTGCATAAATTTCATGAATTTTTTTTCCCCATTAATTTTAAGATGTTATTGTTTCACTGTATCTGTAATCTAATAATGACTAATCTGTCATTTTGTTGTGTACATTTCTGATATATAGCTGTCTTCAGTTAGCACGCACAAACTCCATTCTTTACTTGTACTCCATCTTCTAGTATTCTTGCAAGCTTGCAAGAAATGACCTCAATTTCATAACATTTAGTAATATCCAGTATGTATTTATGTATTGCCTTTGTCCACCTTAAATAAGGCTCTGGTCAGTTTTCCTCTTCTCATTAATACCCAGTATAAGACATCTAGCAGAGCAGAGGACTGAAGAGGAGAGCCTTTCTGTTAGAGACAAACAAAGACCGATTTACTAAAATTGAGATTTTCTGAAGGGAAAATATATGAAAGTTATATATTAAAAAAAAAAAATGTAGGCAGACAACCTTTTAACTTCCACTCCAGCCTTTTGTTTGTTTGATTAATTGTGTCACCTAATATTTATTTCTTTGAATTCATGTTATTTTGTATTCAACTGTTTTGAAAAGCCTCTCTTCAACACTCCTTAAGGAATGGTCTTATGAAGAATGTATCCCATAAAATGAACAATTTTGCTTAAGTGTTATATGAATACTTAAGAAAATATGTGCAGTATAAAATCATTAGATACTCATTTATGTTGTTAAATGTACTTTTTTGGTCTGATGCGTAGTGTGTGGCATTGAGGTATGTTGGTTTTACTACTATTGTTTCATCTGAGCAGACTGTGCAAACTCACAGGCCAAGCTTCTCTTCAGTGTTATGATCCACCACGAGGTTAAAACACAGGTTATGTATTTTAACACAAGTGCTCCTCATGTAATAAGTCTGTTTTGACTCAGCTAAGTGATGTAAACTGTGAACTGTTTGAAAATATTATTGGGATTAGAAAATAGTGACTGAAAAGCCCTGGTTGATTAAGTCCTTCGTACTGAATAGTAATGGTGCTTAAGCACTGTATAGACTGGCAAAATATCTTTGTGATAAAGTGCAAGTCGGCTATACAGTGTACAAATCCACGTGTCAGTTTGATGTACTGACCTAATACCAGTAGGACACACTGCTGACCGTTAACCTGCTGAGGTTCTCTGTTAGCGCTTTGTTTTTGCTCAGTTCTGTGACAGATTGCTGCATTGTAATAGCAAATAAACTAAAGGTATACCACAGTGTTTCATGTAAAATGCAGGATTCAATCTATGCTCTGATCATATTTCTAAGACTTTAAACTGCTTTATGACAGGGGCATTGGCAGCATTGCACATTGGTCTTCAGAGAGGTGTGTAAAATGGAGATGGTTGACAGGTTAAAGAAAAAAAAAAATGAGTATTTTAATAAGGAGAGGGCACCTACATCAGGATAGAAGTGCTTCATGGTTCATATGCAGTGAATGCTCCCTGTAACCATGCCAGCAAAAAGCCGCCTTCTTTTTCCTTTAAATTGTCATCCATCGATTTACACTGTAAAACTTTAACTCAAGGACCTTCCAACCGCATACATTGAAGTGCCTGCACAAATTACAGTGTCCCTTCATAGTCACTCCCATGCCTCATTAAGTTAACCATGCAGATAGCCACACTATAATTATTGACATTGTTTTGTTATGAAATGGTGTAACTGTAGCATTGAGCATACAGTGCTTTCTCTAATAAATGTTAGATTTAATGCAAACTTTTCAGTGGTTTAATGATATGTAAACACTGTAATGTCATCGGTGTGTTGCTCACGTGTTTGTTAAGATGTTGACTGTAATTGTCCAGTTTGAGTTTTTGCTGTTTTGTTCGATGAGTGGTTAGTTCATGTGACTCTTAGTGGTTTCAGTATTCATAAGTATTCCCATGCAGTCTGACACTGATTTTTGGTGCAGTCATGTTTGTATACCAGAGTGCAGTATGTTTGTTTTATTATACTTGAGGTGTGAAAACTCCAGAATAAAACCTATTTTTACATCGGCTCCCTTGTCTTTCAATTTTTTATTTATTTATTTTTTTTATCCCATTTATTTTTCTTCCTTTTCTTTCTTAACAGATTCATCTTTTAAACTGCTTTTAACAGGCAGTTTACTACAGTGACCTCCTTTTTGAACCCTTACTGAATTCTCTCTATATTCTCACTATAATCCTGCTGATACCAAAGTACGTTCGTCTAAACAGTTAGCTGTGTCCAGTTGTTAGGAGGACGATGCATGAGTCCGCTTTGAGTCAACAACTGGAATGTATTTTGTGGACCACTTAAAGAGGACACTAACAGTTTTCATGGCTGCATTACTGAATGCATCAAATTGTAAACATGCCAACTTACCAGCCCAGGACTGCATGCTGCTTTGAGAACAATAAGACTTGGATCACTACTGATCTTAACTGCTTAATAAAAAGAAGAAAGCCGAAAGAGGAGAACTGAGGAGAGTGCAGCCCGACCTAAGGGGGAAGCTGAGGAACTGCAAGGACTCCTACAGGAGGAAGCTGGAGGCTGAGCTCAAGCCGAACAACATAAGTGGCGTGTGGTGTGGAAAGAAGATCTCTGGGTTTAAGGTGACAGCCAGCCAGTGAGCACTCTATGGAGAGAGCAAAGAGCTACACAGATTCTTTAGTTCACAGCTTTCTACTGCCTTCCCTACCACACACGCTGGCCTCCACGCTGCACTTCTTCAAGTGAATTCTGTAGATAACACCCCCACATCGGTTAAACACCTTCTGTTTGAGTGTGACTTCTGGCCAGATTAGGAGACAGCCTGAGAACCAAAGCAAGGCTGCTGGCCCTGACAGCATCAGGCCCGAGGCTGTGACGTCCTTTGTTTTGAAGAAGTACAGGTACATGGGCATCCATACTGACAACAAGCTGAACTGGAAAACCAATACAGAAGCTGTATACCAAAAGGGGGTGAGAAGTAAGCTGCAGAAATGATGGTGATACTCTTATCACTCAGTCGTGGTGGGCCCAGCACACTGCTGTGGTCTGCTGGAGGTGGGTTGGAGCTGGTAACACGGTAAACAATAGACTAAATACAGTGATCAGGAAGGGTGGCTCTGTGATTCACTGCAAAATGGACACTTCTGAAGCTGTGGTGGAAAGGAGGACACTGAACACTCTCTGCACCATTTACCGGACAGATCCTTTACAAAGAGGTCAAAAAGCGGTTTCCCATTCATTGTTTTGCTTTTATAGATATAGCAATTTTGCATGAAACAAAATCAGACTGATAAAAAATACAACAGATGAGTCTTTCACATTGAGCTCTGTGATTCCAACCAAAATTTAAGAAAAACAAAAAAAAACAGCAGAAAATCAGGTTGGACATTAATAGATCGGAGCAGCAATGTCTTTCCGAAAGTTCTGTGAATGGGTACATTTTCAAAAAATAAAAAAATGAATACATGTCCACGGATAAGCTTACAGAAAGAGTAGGAGATATCAACATAAGCTTTATATTTCCGAAGGAAGTGTTTGGTTGGATAAAAGAAACTTTCTTAACTTAATAAGAATTAAGAAATTTTGTGGAAGAGGTCATATTTTTACCCAGTTCAAATTCTCCCCGCAGTTTTTCCAATAGGATACAGAGGGAATATAACATCGTCTTTGATATGTGATCTTAAAATTACGACCAATCATACCTAACCGGACACGTCACGCATCCTACGTCATCAGCGGGCGACAGTATTTTCATTGACATGGCATGCTTGCTACTGTGTGGCAGATAGTTAAAAAACAGTTTTCTGTAACTCCGGGAGGATGACCATGGATTTGACTTTCCTCGGGACGGGCTCGGCGTACCCGTCCCCTCACCGCGGTGCCTCGGCTCTGGTGCTGCGGACGGACGGGGAGTGCTGGCTGTTTGACTGCGGAGAGGGAACCCAGACCCAGCTAATGAAGAGCCAGCTCAGAGCCGGTGTGCCACTTCAGATCCTCACACAGTCTGTCTGTCCTTTAAATATTTCTGGAAAAATAAAAAAAAGTTTCCCCCTGAATAAACTTCCTGTCATTGAAACAAATCTGTTCATGCCTTTCTATACCCCAAATCATTTGTTTGTAGGCTAATTAAGACTTCCTTTTATAAGTGCTCATAAATATGAAACAGACAAAACAGTGCACAGTGTTGTTTATGAAAAGAAAAAAAAAATTCCTCATCTCTATCTTGACATGAACCTGTTTTAAGTGCATATAGTTTAATTCAGTTTACAGCAAAATGCCTGACTTGATATGAAGGTGTAAAAATGGGATATGTTTTTCACACAGGGCGAATCACCAAGGTTTTCATCTCCCACTTGCATGGAGATCACCTGTTTGGTTTACCTGGTCTCCTCTGCACTGTGAGTCTCAACACCAGCTCTGAATCTCAGCAGGACCTGAACTGTGTGGACATCTACGGGCCACGGGGTCTCAGACACTTTCTCAGAGTCACTCTTGGCATCACTGGATCACAGCTGCTCTTCCCTTACGCAGGCAGGTCCGAGGCCTGATAAATTGATCAGGCACAACATTATGACCACCTGCCTGATATTCCGCTTGCCCCCGTTCTGCTGCCAAAACAGCCCTGACCCATCGTGGCACAGACTCCCCTAGACCACTGAAGGTGTGCTGTGGTGGCGTCAAGGTGTTAGTAACAGATCGTTTAAGTCTGTAACTTGCGAAGTGGGCATCCATGGATCAGATTCAATTGGATTGAGATCTGAAGAATTTGGAAACCAAGTCAACACATCAAGTGTGCAGTGCATATTATCCTGCTAAAAGAGGCCACAGCCAGCAGGGAATACCATTTCCATGAACTGGAAGCTCAATACAGAAGCTATATGGGTGTACATGGTCTGCTACAGTGATTAGGTAGGTGCCAAAAAGCGTCACACTGCCTTCTGCAGTGCATTTTGGTGCCAGGTGTTTCCCAGGTTTTTCATTCAGTGAGCCTTGACCACCCATGACCCATATGCTGGTTCACCACTGTTCCTTAGTTGGAGCACTTTTAATAGAAACTGACAAATGCAGACCAGGAACACTCCACTACAGTTTTGGAGATGGTCTGACCTAGTCATCTAGCCATCACAGTTTGGCTCCCAAACTCACTCAAATCCTTACACTTGCCCATTTCTCCTGCGATTAACACATCAACTTTGAAGACAAAATGTTCAGCTGTTCCTTAATATATCCCGCTGATTACCATGTGGCATGATGGGTTAGTCAGTGTTATTGACTTCCCTTGCACGTGGTCATAATGTTATGCCTGATTGGTGTATTGATACAAGATTGAAAGCATTCAATACAGGGGTTTAAGAACAAGCAGACAGTGTAGCTTGTTGTGGATGCTCTGTTTACTACAGTTTCTCTGAGTCTAAATCTTGTTCCCTGGGCTATTTATAATTTGCTGCTGTTTTTTTTAATGCAGCTGCATCATTTTAAAAAAGAATCTTTAAGAAACCTAGTAGATGGCTCAGATATGCTGCTTGATGAACACTGATCAAATAATTCAAGTTATACCTAAGTTATATCCTGGTTAAAGATATAATAGTTCACATCTTTTCTCTTGGTTTTTAGTGCATGAATTGGAGCCCACACCTGACCAGAGCCCAGAAGAAGGAAAACTTAACCCAGAGGTAAGTCGTTGATTTTGTTGTTTTGATGTTCCTGTGTTGTAGAATATCATGTCTCCCTGCTGTCAGTCCCTGTTTTTACTAAAAGATGAAATCTGGAATCCATATTTTCTATTTAGAAAATGATAAAGATGTAGTGAAAGTTCCTAGTGATCTTATGGCCTCTATCAGTGGTCTTGTCTTTGTCCTTGTCCTGCTAGACCTCAGTGCAGCTTTCAGTACTGCTCATCACAACATTTTAATACAGACTTAAATACACCACTAGCTACACCAATCGTGTTGATCTGACAGAGTGTAAGTGTAAACAGTGACCCATCAAAGGTAGTCATGGAGTTCCACAGGGTTCTGTGCTGGGACCGATACCTTTCACATAATACGTGCATCACTTAGGTGTTATTAAAAAACTCTGTATACAATGGCATCCATGGGACAGTTCAAAGAGAAAACCACTGCTGACCAAAAAGGAACACGTAGCTCTCCAGTGTAGCTAAATTACAACAATCCTGCAAAGATGACTGGGCCAAAATTCCACCACAGCGCTGTAAAAGACTCATTGCCAGTTATTGCAAATGCTTGATTGCAGTTGTTGCTACTAATTTTGGTTTAGGTTTAGGGGGCGCAGGTTATATTTGTGAGGACATTCACTGACAGTAATACCTTCTTAAGATTCTTACCCCTAGGTTTAACTGTGTGCTAAACCCTCAATCTAAACCTAATTCCAACTTTTACTTTAAAAGTTGATCTTAGCCCTAAAAAAAGACTTTGAAGAGGTATGAAAAAGTCTATGTTAGCCAAAAAGATTAAAAGAAATTCTCTTTTTGTGGGTTCATCTTTTCATTTATGTTTTTATAAAAATATATATGATTTCCTGTCATGCAGGACAGTCATACTCTTCTTCCAGAGAAAGTTCATCTTCACAGCTTTCCTCTTTACATGATCACTTCCCTGTGTGTGATGTGTTTAGGGTCATCTTTAAATTGTAGCTTTTTTCTGTTTTTTTTTATTTTTTATTACTGTGCATGATAGTTTAGTTGTTTATTTAAAAGACATCAGTGTGCAAATTGTTGCTGATATGCCTCCTTTGACTTGCGTTTGTACATGTTTGAGCATATCTCTCAGCTCACCCGTTATGGCAGTTTTCACCTGAGCATTTACATTTTGTATTTTGTCCACTTGTATGCTGTTTTTTTCTGATGAATACTAGCACCTCTCTGTCTCCCCAGATGGCAGCAGAGTGCGGTCCTCTCCATCCTCAGGAGCAACCAGGCAGAACAATCTCCTTGGATGTCTCCAGTGACACTTATCTTCTCTTTGAAGACCAGAAGTTTGCGGTCAAAGCCTTCAGGTTGTTTCACCGCATCCCTTCCTTTGGTTTTTGCATTCAGGAGCGAGATCGACCGGGAAGGTTGAAAACAGAACTGCTGAAGGAACTAGGTGAGAGGTATTTTCTGTTCTTTTAATATCTCTTCATTATTTGTGTAATATTAAAAATATAAATTCCCTGCATATAAAGTAGATGGAAATAACTGTCGTCACCAATTATTTATTAATGCAAGAAACAATTTCAGAAAAGCAACCCTTGCAGCTGGTCTCATTTTGTATCCTACAGGCCTGAAACCAGGCCCTCTCTATGGGCGCCTCAAAGCTGGGGAGTCAGTAACTCTTGAAAGCGGGCGTGTGGTGCAGCCTAGTGAGGTGCTAGAAGAAGCTATTCCTGGGAGGAAAGTCTGCATTTTAGGGGACTGTAGCTCGGTGCTTGGGGAAGGGCCGCAGAGGTTGTGCAGCGGAGCGGACATTCTGGTTCATGAGGCCACCCTTGGGAACGAGCACCGAGAGAAAGCAGTGGACCATGGGCACAGCACACCTGAGATGGCAGCGGCAGTAGCACGGGCTTGCTGTGCACGGAGGCTGGTGCTAAATCACTTCAGTCAGCGGTACAAACCCAGCGCCATGGTGAAGGAAGGAGATGAAGACCATGTTTCAGAGTTAAAGAGACAGGCTGAAGAGGCTTTGCAGGACACTGGGGTAGATGTGATTCTGGCAGAGGACTTTCTCACTCTACAGATCTCTCTCAGAAGATCAAGGTAATAAGCAGCTGGTTTAGTGAGTATAAAGCTGGTAGTGTTTTTGGCTAAAAGCAGAGGAATTGTCTGTATATTTTATGATGTAAGGTGAAATTGTCTGCTCTTTGTCTAACTTGTTTTTATTTTATTAAAAGTCAAATTAGTGAACTGACAAAAAAGTCAAGCTCAAGGTCCTCGTTTGCAATCTATGTTGATAATCTATATTATCATTAACTATTTTTCTATTTTAGGGAATTTTATTACCTGTAATACATGTTGGCTCTGAACATGAGCTTGGCAATGGCAGTTTTTGCAGTGGCCAATATGCTTCATCTCAGGCTTGATTAATTTGCTTTATTCAAGTCTTATATTCTGGTTCCTAAAAGCAAAATTGCTCAGTGCCAATGTCACTTTGCAGTTAAATCACTGTCCTCCAGCAACTATATCACTGGTTGTGGAGGAATGTCTCTGTAAGGTTCTGGCTGAATATAAGTAGTTGTTGAGAATTTCTGTAGCTATTTTGCAGATTTTTAACAGTTAATTAATCAATGAATTACAATCAGGCAGTGAGTGGTTGCAAACCTGATCTCATATCAAGGAAGGAACAATTTTAAAAGAAAAAGACAGCAAGTTTATTGCACGCAGTCCCAATAATGTTGTTCATTATTCAATCTCTAGCCAGTTTTCCCTAGTGTGACTAGGAATAGTACTTTTTAGTGCTTTGCCTACAAAGTAAAGGTTGCACCTTTGTGTTGATTGGACAGCTTTTATTTTGTAGACAAATGTTTTCATTTACTACTTAATAGTTGACAAGTGTTTGCAGACATGTTGCTGTCTTCCATGCAAACTGTGGGCACCTTAAGCAATCTGATAGACCAAAGTAAGTGCAAGGTTTTATTTTGGTATAACACGTGGTTTGTGACTAATTTCACCCAGCAACAATCAGCAACCACTTGCTAACCAATCAGGCAATACATTTTCCCTACCAAGCTGTGGTTGTAAGGATTTAAGGCTGGTTCAGATGGAACAGGCAGGTAAGCAGAACTTGAGCTGAGATTTTGTCAGTTTAAAGAATGGTTTTGGGGGGGCTGTAAATAATACTTGGTCCAAAAACTAATGACTAAAACTATTTTTTTTTTAAAATATATCGATATATATCGATATATATCGATATATTTTAAAAAAAAAATCTATATATATATATATATCTATAGATCTATATATATCTATCTATCTCACGAGGAATTTAAGCCTCAAGTTTTGTTAAACTGCCGCTCTCATGTAAAGAGTAAACGTAATGATAAAGATGCAGCAATAATTTTCGAACCTTTTCCAGAGCTTTATTTCTGGATCTGTACACAAGGTATTAAAGTACAACATAAAATACAAAATAATGTTTAACAAAAGAAAAAAAAACAAAACAAAAAAAACCCTCAATGTTTATGTACAATTTTTATAAACAATAAAGATAGCTTCTTGAACATTTCTCATAGTGAAGTTTTTGATTGTCTATATTTCTGGATATACATTTTTAAGTTTTGTAGGTTTTTATTCACAAAGGTGTTTTTATTTTCATCAAAGGACTTTGTTTCCTTCTTCAAAACCACAACTGCTATATTTTTTTCTTTTTTAAACTTCAAAACACAATACAAAATATAAAATAAATTTGTTTAGTGCTTGCTTGCACACACAAGTCTCATACCAGAGATATCAATAAAATATCACATTTTCGAGAGTTCACAGGGTGGTGAAAAACCTACTTCTACTACTTAATGGCCTTTACATTCTGACAGTTTTTCTGAGTCTTTGTACAAACCACAGGTGAAATAAATATCACTGCACTGCTAAAGCTAGAAGAGCTTGGAGGACCTACTGCATTATGCACATTGCATTAAAAGAGAAACTAGCTCTCCACACACTTACAGCAGCAGCCATCCCGTTACCATCGAGACAAATATAGACGACGACAACATGTAAAAACTCTTTTAAGGAAAGAAACATGAGTGTCTTTTACACATGGCTGCATGTTTTGAATGCAAAAATTGCAACATTGAGTAATATCAATACGTCTTTAGGTAAAGCCGTTTTCAGTGGTACACTTGAAACAGGGCACAGCTAGCATGCGTGGTTTCAGCTGTGTCCTGGTGTCTGGGTGACTTTCCAAGGAGAGAAAAGAAATGAAAACACCAAGTCAACCAGTAAAATGCAAAACCAAAATATCTGTACATATCTACAAATTATTGCCTTTCTGACAAGGAATCAAAGTAAAACCTTTTTATCAACACAGATTCACAAGTGTAAGAGGTCAGTTAATAGACTTTTTAAAGGCTATTTGCTAATTATTTACATGAAACACAGATGTGATTATCCTCTCTGACGCTGGCCGTTGAAACTGAACTGCTTGATTAAACTTAAGGATTATTAGGCATGAATGGACACAACAAACATGATGTACCCCTGAAACAAACTAAATAGTCATAGCACAATGCATAGATAAATTAAGTAAACACTACTACTGCATCCAATCAACTGACAATGACCTGCTAAACGTTTTACAACTCACAATTATGAACTTCAGTCAAGCGAAAAACAGCTCCATTTCTGCTACTAGGCTCCAAAATATTGTCGACCGGATTTCAAAAAGGCATAACTAGGCAGTACAGGCTAGGCAGAGGTTCAATACAAACTCAGAGAAGCTTTAAAAAAAAATAAAATAATAATAATAATAATAATACTGCTAGCAGGTTGGGAAAAAAAAAAAAAGAAAAAAAAAAAAGGCGCTACTTGATTTAGGAACATATCCACTTAATTAGGACACACACACAGCTTAGCTTGCCTAAGAGTAGCGTGAGTGAAAGCATGAACTGAAAGGGTGAGATAAAACTTTAGAAAGAAAAGTATATGCAATAAATACATACTTTACTGTGTCGAGGTTTAAATGGCTATTAACCCAACCAAAAATCTTTGCATTGCAATATTGCTGTTATGGTTCGTTGATATTCTAGCAAGTAGCAGGATTTTAAAAATATATTTATATACTCAACAGTAAAACGAGGTGACTCCCAGTATATTAACTTGCTCCGGTATTTTTCAATCACCTATTTTAAAATGTAAAGAAAAAACAAAACAAACAACAACAAAAAAACCCCCAAAAAACAAGGCCATTCATTTGGGTTTGACTACATGGGCATTATTAAAAGAAAAGGAAAAAAAACCTCCAGTATTGGCCACTTTGAACAAAGGTAAATAAGCAGACAGACTACAAAGCACAAGAGAACATAAAGAGAAGAAACCCAAACAAGATGGCCTTAGCAGCTTAAGCCACGACACTTCCTGGTTTCCAAGCTAATCTCCATGCTAGTGTTGCTCTTCGTACAGTTATGTACCCAGGTAGATTCAAATCATATAAAAACCATTTGCACAAGTTGGGTTACTGGAAAGTACCTGTAAACAAAAAAAAGAAAGAAAAAAAAAATAGTACCACCTTAAACAACAAATACAGGCAACTAAATGCTAACACCAGAGCTGGGGAAACTAAGTTTTTGGCAGCTAGAAGAATGGCAGGATAAGGTACTGAAGCTCTGAAGATGGTGGGTGTAGATGTGAAGGAGGAAGAGACATCTCTCCTACTGCAGCCCCTGGGCCCTGCTGTACATGGACGTTACACATCTCAAGACCGCAAAACAAAAATAAAATAAATGGCTATATAAACTCTTGAGAGAAATCAAGATTTTAGTTCTATATGATAGACATCACTGATGTCATATTACACAAAAAATGAAAACAAAAAGTATAGTCATATACATATATATAGATATATATATATATATATATATAATAGAATTTAAACAAATTGAATTTTCCAGTGAGGTCAGTCTTATGTACAAGCAGGAAAAAAAGGGATCTTAAAAGGGAAGAACAGGGAAGAAGATGAGGAAGATCACTCTGACTGAAGTGCTGCAGTGTGCTGTGTGTGGTGCCGTGCATGTGCTCCCAGAAACCCGTTGGGCTCACCGCTCCCAGCCAAGCTCCCAAAGTCTGTGACAGATACTGCCATTTTGGCGCCGGTGATTCGGTGGTGATGCGTCGTCGTCCGTCGTGCATCAAAGTCCACTCCGAGGTTACCCACGGATACGTCATTGATAAAGGAGTCAGGCAGAGCCATCTTGAGTCTCTTGGAGGGCCGCTCACAGTCCTTGTTGACGCACACGCCTCCCAGCTGGCCCAGATCTGAGTGGTAGAAGCCAGCCTCAAGCATATTGAGGCAGTCAGGTTCTGCACCATTAGCAGGGAACCCAAGGGATTCCTCGTGGTTCAGGGAACCTCGATGGAGACTGTCCAGTGGAGGAAAGCTGTAGGAGTCCAGGCAGCTAACCTCTGCAGGACTGCATACTGTGGCTACAGTGTTGCTCAAAGCTGCAAAGACACAAAACAGTTAACAACAAGAAGTAGTCATTTATTTTTATTTTTTTAAACCATCGCTGCACAACTAAGGTCTGTAACTAACCCGTGAGGTCGCTGGCAGTGATGGAGTTGAGCAGGCTAAGCTGCTGTTCTGTGGTTGTTTCCAGCCTTCCACCACCACCAGCACCCGAACACACGGAGGAGGAACTGTCCACAGCTAACCCCTCCGCTTCATCCACCAGCCTGTCCATCAGGTCACTAGAAACAAAGAAATGTCACTGGGTTTGTTTCTTCCATATTATGTGAACTTTTTTCCATTTTATTGAAGCAAAGCAATAAAGACAGACACTCCGTTTCATTTCACTTACGTTACTCCAGGATAGTTGCTGAACTTTTTCTTCCCGAACCGATTCTGCTGCACAAAGAAGTCAAAGCGCTCTGACTTTTTCCACATGTAATAAAATGCCACACATTCTGCTACTGTTCTTGTTGTGACCTGAGAGGAGAGGAGGGAGACAGAGTTTACAAAACTTTGTATACATTTTTATTTGCATACACTTGTAAAGGGAACCATAAATTCACACTCACTTTGTGTTTCTGAATGAGGTGAAAGTTCTTGTCATACATCTGAAGAGCATGTTCAAAGTTCTTGCATTCCTCTTCAGACCATGGAGGTGATTTTTCTGCAATGAAACCATGAATCCATTTTAACAATGGGTGTGCAAAGGTAACCACAGGCCATGTCGAAACCAAGACATGTCCCACCAATAAAATTCATCCCAACTGAATGGTCCATTATTCCAAACTTAGTATTAACCATTTAGGAATAACAGGCATTTTTATATAGTCTCCCATATTCCAAAGGTTCAAAAGTAATTGGACAAACTAATAATTTTTAACAAATGTTTAAATTTGCCTCAGATCTAGCACCTGTGGACAATACCAAATGTATTGATTTCTGTCGCGATGCTTTCATTGGAGCCGTGTTCAATTTCTATTTGTTTGTGGATCTTCTGCCTTCAGCTCCATCTTTAGCAAATGTTAAGGGCCCGTAACACTCACAGCGGCTACCTTGCAAATTGTAACACACACTAGAGATCGCATGATAACAATAACAAAAAAATACACTGGGATAGCCTACTCAGAGATGAAATGCCGGTTTGGCAGCATGTAGTGAGGCTCCCGATGCTTTTTAGTGTGAAGTCACTCCAGACCGCCGACAGGTCTCGCACACAACAGCTGCTCTATCAGGTGACACATACTGCTCCGACGTGCTATGGTCAAGAGCTGGTGTATGCCATATCAAAAGTTTTGTGAGGTGCTTTTGTGATGTTTAATTCATTTTTTTTTTTTTATTTCTCCCTGATATCCGATCCAGTAATTTAGGTCAAGATTGGACCGGTACCAATACTGTACATCGGGTTGTTCCATCTCCAGTTACATCCTCAGTCCTGCGTCACACATTGACATTATTTCGACTCGTTGTTCAGCTCTCAGTTTTTGTAACCCCAAACGGGTGGCTTGGCCAGACTGAAGGCAAAAATACACAATGTAGTGACCACAATGGGTCCTTAAGGGATACTCCGCTGGTTTAAGATCAGGTCACTGGCTTGGCAAGTGAAGAATATCCCATTTCTTTGCCTTGAGAAAATCTTGTTGCAGTCTCAATAATCAATAAACACATGCCATAACATTAACAGATGATTTGGTAGTCATTTCTCTCCTTCCCCATACTTTTCACTTCCAATCATTATGGTACAAGTTCATCTTGGTTTCACCTGTCTAAATGTTTTTAGGCAGAAGAAACTGCTCCTTTAGAGGATTCCTTGGCAGGCCTAATCAGGCGTTCTTGTTATTCAGTCAAACTAGTGGTTTGTAAATGTCGTCATCAGACAGTAAACGTGAGAGTTTGCATGCCTACCTGTTTTTTGTGACCGCGCAGACTTGTCTGCTGAGACAATACAACCATGCATGCGCTCAAGCAGCGGACTTCAAGTTGATTTTAAAGAAGTATAACAGGAACGAGTACTCAGGCATCAGGCCTCCAGCTGTCAGTGTCCGCAACAGATTATAATCCAAGCTTTAGTTGTCTTATGTAGTCTTTTGGTGTTGCTGAGCGGCAATGTTTTCCTTTTTCAAAGACATCTAATTTGTCTAGTCCTAAAGGTTTATTTTGGTTTTTCAGCCTAATGATGGCGTCCTACATTTGCATTAACATCTCTCATATTTTTATGTCAGTAAACAGCTATCAAGTCCAATACTTGCAATCAGCTCGACCTCACATGATCAAGAAACTGTTCGTCAATTCTCATTTGTCTAATTACTGAAAAGGGGGGGCCCATGTACAATAATGACTTTGAATGAAAGTGAAATCTACATGTGAAGCATTTTGAGTGTCTTGAGGTGCAAACGAATCACAATGACATTTCCTATGAGAAATCACTTGCTTACCTTTTGAGGACTTTACATGGTTGCAATATCTTTCTAGTGCTTCGCGGGTGTTGTAGTTGCATTTTACAAGCTCACGTAAAGCCTACATTGAAAGAATGAAAGAGTAAAAAGTATAGCATTTGCCAAAATTGATCAGAAACAATTAAACAGATATGAATGTCAGAGAAAATACCTTTCTTGAGGTGCACTGCTAATAACACATTCATCATTTTAACAAACCACGTAAAGGACTGAGTAAGACATGACTGACCTGCTCATTGTCTCGCACATGCATTCCTGGTTTGTCACACCCCGTCTTTTCATCTGTCGTCCGTGACAATACTTCACACAGGAAACTTCTAACCTTGTTTTCTGATAATACACCTGGACTCCACAGTAACTCATCTTCATCTTCATATGCTATACAACCAAATACATGATGTTAAAATTAATCACCAAGTGTACCTATTCTTAATCGAATGGTTAACAACACTGTAAGCAGCCACATTAAAGAATAGATTAGGAACGTGTGATGAAAGCAAAAAAAAAAAAAAAAAAAAGAGGGGAGTAGTATTCACCTTTCTCCTCATCTTTGTAGTGACAGAGGCAAGAAGGAACTTCTGCTTGGTATTCCAATCCCACCATTATTTCCTATTACAAAGCATAAGAGGGCATGTCTGAATTCAAAAGCAACCTGACTCTAACTTAACATGAAACAGCGAGTAAACTATATCCATGTTTCCAAATGAAACAAATCATTTACCTTTCTCGAGTCCTCTGGGCTTGGGCCGTCTTCATCACACTCTGACTCTTTATCACCGTCAGAAATAGCGTTTGCTGAGGATTTTTTTTTTTTTAAGAAAAAAATGTTTAACAATTAGTAAATCTTAAATACTTTAGCACACCCTGAATTTAAATGGCAGCTGCTTAATGCCAAAGCCGGATGTTTTACCCAAAAAAAAATCTTTTTCCAGTTTTTCTGCTAAAGGTTGTAAGATCTCCTCAAACATACTTGAAGCTTTCCAAAGAATTTAGGTAAAGTTATGTGTAAAGAACCAACACTGTTTCAAACCACAAACCCACGGTAAGTTGGCTGAGTAAGTAACACAGCTGCAAAAACAAATTTATGACAAAAATATTTTTCCAGTAAAATGACTGAGCTAATGATTCATTTTTGTTATGCAAACTGCATAACAAATCCCAGCTGTTTGTCTTTATTTTACAGTGTTATAATTATGGTTTTATTTGAGTTACTTTTCTAATCCAACCTATTTGTACTTTTTTTTGATTCTGGCTCTATTTGGACATGCTAAAAATTAAATTTAGTCTTAAATGGACTTGAGAACAGCAGTCAGAGACAGATAAGCTAAGCTTAACTTACACAAATAACTACATTAGCTGCAGACTTAACACATCTTTATCTAAATGTTTTGTTAGACAACGAGCCTTGTCAAATTTTATAACCTTAACAGTAACTTTTTCATTAACAGCTGAGTGGGAGAAGTGAATATCTCACAGTGCACAACAGTAAGTGACCCTCCTTTATAACACCAAGATCCACAGTCAAATTACCGTTTTATTGTGTGACATATTACACACTAGGTTTTAAAATAATTAAAAACTAGTCAGCTGCACCAAATATCTGTGACAAAAAGAAGGGAATTGCTACTACATTTAGCATTCACAACCAAAATCTAAATTTGAAATTTAGCAAACTACACATCTTAGTATTCTCAGTATTCTCATAATATTAATATAAAAAAAAATAATGAGCACATTAATCACTGTATTGCACACAATAAAAAAGATTTAATTCTGACAGTTGCAAACATAAAATACTTTTAATCTAAAAGTAGTAATCTATCACTTACATCTAAGTGTTCTTGGGAAGAAATCAGTGGCCTCATGGGAGGTAACTGAAGGAGTCAGATCATCAGCTGAGGACTGGGTCTCCTCCTCATAATCTCCAGACAGAAGGTCTTTAGCTATTTCCTCCTAGTGAGTAAAAGGAATATAAATTGTACACCATATAAAAACCATAAGTTACAAATATAGCATTGTTTTACAAATTAACGCTATATTTATTGCCAATTGCTTCTCACAAATCTACTTAGCAACTGTATAACTACCAAATAACAGCAACTCCTTACCTTATCCAAAGTCATGTCGGGGAGCTCATCAGTCAGGTCTCCAGAGGAGCTGTCTATACTGGAGCCTGCTGAGGCCTCATAGCGATAAATGGCCAACAGTTCCTCTAAAGGCATGTTCCCTTCCTGTTAAAAGAAAAATGAATGGAAAAATGTATCAATTCCATTTCACAGGGTTATACCGTTTTCATGTACGAAGTACAAGATGGTCAAGTTGGACAAATTTATACACTGCACCTATCATATGACATTTGGAATGGCATATGGATTTACTGATTTATTATAATACCTTTTCCAGATCTGCAATTTCAGATCTGAAATTTGTTCCGCCTTCCAGAGACTCTTCCTCCTCCAGAGTCCTCTCATCATCATACTCATGAACTAACATTTCTGCTGTTGGATCAAAGTCATGGTCCTCTGATGATAAAGAGCCAACTGAATGAGAAAAATGGAAAGAAAAATAAAAGAATTATAAATACCAAATTGTTATCGTGCAATAAGCAAAACCTTACTTCATTACAAACTCATAACATTTTCAGAAATTCATCTCGATATTTCTGTTTACTATTATTTGTGAAAAGTAAAAATAGAGTTTTGAAAGCACACCTTAATATAGATTACACAGTAAATTGTATTACCTGGACTTGAACTCCCTAGGGAAGCCTGGAAAAGAAGGGGAAAAAATCCCATAAATTGGAGCAAGACAGAAAATTTGAATTAAAATAAATTACTAGGGGGCTTTAACCTCAAATATTAAAACAGGATGACCAATAAAATATTTTTACGTTGTGTGTAATATGACCCAAGAAAATAGCCGGGCAGGAAAACTGCAATTGTCGCTAATGTTACCTGATATAGGTGGCTAATACAACGCTAGCCGAGCTGCACACTCAGGGAAAGATACGTTTTTTTAAACGCTGGAATAAAAAATTTCCCCAGAGGACTGAATAAAAAAACCCTTGTATAATCGGTTGTATATGTCATTGCAGATCCAGTACTGCTTAGCTAGCCGGAAAGCTATTTCCAAATCCAAATGATAACGCTGTCCACCGAAAAATGTAAACACTAATTTCGTTTGCGCGGTACTGCAATCGATAAAGTCGAGCAACCTTTTAAACGTAGGTGCCGCTACTCCAGCCTGAACATCAAAAAATATTTTTCCATTCACCATAAAGATTATATGGTCTGCAATTTACTTGAACCAGCAAGCTAACGTTAAATTTACGTATGAATTTACACAGCCGCTTCACCGAAGCAGCTGAGAGCGAAGGCGCAGAGGCCTCGTAGTGAAGGATCAGTCCAGACATTTAAGCATATTTAAGAGAAATAAAAACAACAATTATGAGACGAAACACGCTACACACAAGGCAAAAAGCATTGTTTCTTCAATCGATTGCGTAAAAATGAAAAATACAGCACACAAATTTTAAAAATGTCGATTTAACATCGATTGCTTCTCCCCTGTTTTCCCTCTTACCTCCGCCATATTGGTACCTTTAGCTAATGGGCTCCTTCTAGCGCAGTACCCGGATCAGCGCTCTGAGCCAATCAGAGATCCAGGTGACTGCTTGAGTCGTGACGCCGTTCAAACCATCTACTGGTCAGACTAACGGTAATTACTAATAAACGGGTAATTTACGGTATAAAAATGCGAAAAACTGAGATTACAAGTCAAATTGCCGATACACATTCTACCTACAACATATCGGTGTCATGGCGTTGGCCGGTGCCTTACACAAAGACGGTTTACTGGAACATTCCCGGTACATCCCAGCTGATTTCCTGTTCTCCTTACCGTATTTATCGAAGCTATGGCATCTAAACTACTGTGTTTTCAACACCGTCTTGTTTTTCCGCTGTATTTCTGAAAGAACAGTCCAATGCGGAATTCAAATAGAAATCATTTAAGGTTTTCCAGCTGTAACACTGGATATTAGGACAGTAATTTGTATGCTACTGTAATATTGCTGCTAACACGCCTGTCTTCTTAAATAAAAATAATGCACAATTTAGCTATAGATAAACATTTTTTATTAAGTTGAACGTTTATTTATCATAAAATTATTTTTACTTGAATTTTGATCCCTTACCAATCAAACACCTTGGTCTGCACATTCCTCAAACTCTTCAAAGAGCAATTTGTTGTATTTCTATTTGAAAAATAATACTCTTATAAAGCACCATACTAATTATTTTAGAGATAAACATAGCAATAATTACAGTTTAAGTATGTTTTTAATCATTTTTTTTAAAATATGTTGATATATTGTACTGTTGGTATATAACAGGGGTGGGCATTTAACTTTCTCATGAGAAGCTCAACTTAATTCTGCTCAATAATTATTTTATCTCTTTTATAGCTCTTTTTCTTTCTTTATAAATACCTACTGGTAAGAGTAAATTAGATGTTACAATTAGGCAATGAAAATGTGAAATAAATAGTAGCAGCATTTTATCCATCCATCCATCCATCCATCTTCTTCCGCTTATCTGGGACCAGGTCACGGGAGCAGCAGCCTAAGCAGTGAAGCCCAGACCTCCCTCTCCTCCAGCTTGTCCGAGGGAACACCAAGGCATTCCCAGTCGATCATTGACCTGCGGCCTAGGGTGTCCTGGTGCCACGTGCACTTATGGACAACCTTATGTTCAACATAAGGCTGTTTGTTATGGACAAACTGCGGTTTGCACATAAGTCCAACCAAAAAACACCGCTTGGGTTCAGATCCGGGAGGCCGTTCCTCTCAATCACACCCATCCAGGTCTCATTGCTGTTGCCCACATGAGCGTTGAAGTCTCCCAGCATTTTATTGTTATTTAATCAACATCCCCCAAAACAATTGTGAATGAAATGTGCATACTTTTGCAAAATTTCAGAGACTTTTAACTTTATCCAAAGTGCTATTTCTGTTTTGCTTGGACGGGAATTTTAAAGACAGTGTACACATGCTCACCGCTGAGAGAGGATCTGTATTGTTTCTTCTCATATGAAGATAGATCCAAAGAGAACCAACATCTTCTGAGCATGTCTCTGACCATGTGTGGAAAGTTCTTCTATTTGAGAGTGATCTGCCAGAAGTGAATCAAAAGTGCTTGTGGTAAAGGTAACTATTTTTGTTACCACATCAACAACATGGTTAATGTTTAGCACTGACTCACACAACACCTCCAGTTTCAGTCCTGCTGTCATTTCATGTCTCTTTATCTTGCATCCACTTCAAAACTCTGAAATTTTTCCCTGTCAGATTTGGACAGCCATTGGCTGCAATACCAGTTTGTCCATTTTCAACCTCCATGAACAATTCACTTACTATCAGAGTCTGTTTCACTGAGTGCATTGCTGCCAGCTCCTCTGTAATCTCAGACTCTTTCGTTACCACATGTACAAAGATGAGTAACTGAGGTGTGTGGTGAACATCAGAGCTCTCATCTGGAGCCAAGGAGAAAACAGACTAAACTGTCTGCTTTTTCTTTAAAGTTAAGTGCCACCAAACATTCTTTGATAAACTTACAATTTTGTGGGAAATCACAAAACTGGTCTTGAAAGTTCCATCCCTGGATGTGTAAAGCTTGGTAAAAAGTCCTTGCTGCTTTTGCAGCCTTGCTAGCAAAGGTTCAGATGTCTGTCCGCACTCTGCATCAGTCAAGAGCTTGTCGGTGTGTGCTAACTTTCATAATGGAGAATGTGATTGTAATCGTTACACACACAATCAGCTCTCCACAAACTAAGCATGCGGTTTTGCCTCTGATTTGAGTAAACACATTCTTACAAGTCCAAGTCTTGTTAAAAAGTCCACATTCTGCATCGGTCTTTCTTTGTTTAGTGTGAGCTGGCATCTTTCGGCGCTGGCAAACTCACATCTCTCAAACATGACGCTGCATTTGCTTGTATGTAAATTTAAAAAATAATAGCCGGCAACTTTAAAACAAAAGCAATACATTTGTATAATGATTTCCCACAAAATCACAAAAACCAGTAAATCATTTTCTTATGGGGATCATTATGGAGTGTTTGGGGGCTAAAATGGGACAAACTGCATGATGTATTCCATTTTTAAACCATATGTGAACATCACATTTTGGGTTATTTAGACCAAAATACTCAATTTTGCTCTACAAGGGCCTGATATCCACTTACGAGGACATTATACTGCTACCGTTCTATCAAAATTTTAAACGAATATCCTCATATGTGGCTCTTATTTTTCTTACAAACAAAAATAAGGTAAAAAACAATCTGGTAATTATTTGTTTTTACATTCATCGGGCCCAATCAGCCCAAATATCAAAGAGAAATTAAAAATGCATGATGTGGAAGAGTTCGGGTCTTAGGAGGTTAAATGCTAATTTCCCTTTTACATCACGTGGGCTGGTAAGAGACTACCAATGGGCTGGATGTGGCCTCCAGGCTGTACAATGCCCAGCACTGACACTGGTTACACTTACAAGACACTTTATTAACAACACTTTGCTAACACTGTGTTGTGCCCACCTTTTCTTTTAAAGCTGCCTTAGTACTACAGATTCAAGAAGGTGCTGGAATCATTTCTCTTGAGATTTTTGGCCAAATAGTCGCTGCAGATTTATTAGCTGCATACCGTGATATGGATCTTCTGCACCGCTACATGCCACATGTGCTCTATAGGATTGAGATCACGTGACTGTGGAGACAATCTGACTAAGATGAACTCAGTGACAGGTTCAAGAAACAACTTTAAGATTTTTGATCTTTGTGACATGGTAGATTATCTTGCTGAAAACAGTCATCTGAACATTAGGCTGTGGTCATAAAGAGAGGGACATGATCAGCAAGGCTGGATCAGAAATCAAGACTCATTTGGTAATTTTGGTAATTTATTTCAACATGTGAACAATATACAAGTACATTTAGAAAAGAAATAAGAGAGAAAAAAAAATACTATACAAATTACATACAAAAAAACATTCTGATTAATTTACATGTTGAAAGGGAGTGGGAGGAAGTATACACTTATTTAATCCCACCCCTTTGCCATAAATTATCAGTGAATATTTAGTCAGCTTCCTTACTGATATAATTTGTAATAAAAATAGTGAACAGATTTCTGATATACTATATACTATAATATCACATCATGAATTTTTTGTTTGTTTGTTTGTTTTTAAATAGAGACATTCACTTAATTTAAATATTTTCCTTTTCTTTATAGATCGAGAAGATCATATTTTTGTAACTCTTTTTGAACAGTTTTATGTTTGGACATTGCTTTAATTCCATATTCAGTTTGTTCCATAGTTTCACTCCATGAACAGAAACACAAAAGCCTTTTCTTGTAGTACGTACCTTCATTGTTTTGAAGTTACAAAAACCCCTTAAATTATAACTTCCTTCTTTCAAAAAAAACATACTCTGAATATTACCTGGCAGTTCTTTATTTTTTGCTTTGAATAGAATTTGTGCTGTTTGGAATTTCACTATATCGTCAATTTTCAATATTTCAGACTGCAAAAATAGTGAGTTTGTATGTTCCCTATAACCTGCATTGTGGATGATTCGAATTGCTTTTTTTTGAAGAGTAAAAAGTGAATGTAATGTGGTTTTATAGTTATTGCCCCAGACCTCTGCACAATAGCTTAAGTATGGTGAAACCAGTGAACAGTAGAGAATATGAAGTGATGTTCTGTCGAATACCTGTTTTGCCTTGTTTAGTACTGCAATGCTTCGTGATACTTTGGAATGAATATATCTTACGTGAGCTCTCCAGTTAAGTTTTTCATCTATTATTACCCCCAGAAATTTATTTTCACTGACTCTTTCAATATCAACACCATTTATTTGAATCTTTGCATTTGTATTTAAACTACTATTTCCAAATAACATCAGTTTAGATTTATTCAAATTTAATGATAATTTGTTTTTATCAAGCCAGAACTTCACTTTACTTATTTCATTAGTCATATCCTCCAATAAATTCTGCAGATCATCACCAGAGCAAAAAATGTTTGTATCGTCAGCAAAGAGAACCATTTTTAATACTTTGGACACTTTACAGATGTCGTTAATGTACAAGTTGAAGAATTTTGGACCCAAAACTGACCCTTGGGGTACACCACAAGCAATGTCCATACATAAGGAGCAACCACCATTTATTTTCACAAACTGCTTTCTGTCACTTAAATAACTCCGGACCCAATCTAAAACTACCCCTCTGACACCATAACGTTCCAGTTTTCTTATTAATATATCATGATCTATAGTGTCAAATGCCTTTGTCAAGTCTATGAATAACCCAGCCACATATTGCTTTTTGTCTATGGAATTTGTGATGTATTCTATTGAATCTAATAGTGCCGATGATGTTGATCTGCTTGATCTGAATCCGTACTGACTCTCAGTGAGTAGTTTATGTTTATCTATAAATTTTTCCAGTCTGTTTTTAAACAGTTTTTCAAGAACTTTTGAGAATTGAGGTAGTAAAGAGACAGGCCTGTAGTTTGTGAAATGGTGTTTGTTCCCAGATTTGTATAGAGGTATAACTCATCAGACCAGACAATGTTTTTTAAGCCTTCTGTTGTCCAAATTTGGTGAGTCTGTTTGAACTGTAGCCTCAGTTTCCTGTTCAGGACGGACTGCTGTTGTGGCTTTCTGCTGCAATTCATCTATGCCAGTGATTGAGGTGTGATTATTCGATTGACGGTTGCCTTCCTATCGGCTGTAAGTAGACAAGCCATTCTCTCCAGATTTCTGGTATCAACAAGGCATTTTCACCCACTCACTGGGTATTTTATTTTTCAGACTCTTCTCTGTAAACCCTAGAGTTGTTGGGGTTCAGATACTGAAATACTCAGACCAGTCCATCTGGCCTTAACAGCCTTTCCCAAGTTCAAAATTATTTGTTGTAATTATTTCTGTATGACATAAAATGTCAACTACCCCTTTAAGGCAAGAGTTCTGCATACCAGAGAATTACTTTTAGGAAATACTAAAACAATATAAAATGTACTGTACAGGCCAACAGGGGGTAGCCTGATCATACAATATATAGGAGTTTGTTCACAAAACTGAGCTCCCCACACAATCTTCCCTCTTTTCCTGTTTTGGAAAAGAGGGAAATGGGATAAGAGTCGTGAAAGCTCTTATCCTATTTGTTCATGCAGTCACATATAAAAACAAACTGATAGTTTTGGCAAGGAGTGGTGTATGTTGGAGAATCCAGATTTCAATCAATAAGGTAACAGGCAATTGTTGTCGTTGGTTCTGTATTTATTTAGGCATTTCAAGCTCTTGAACTGGGTTCACAGGCCAGTAAGCAAGGTTTCTTAAAGTTGTAACTTGAGTTTTTGCTATTAAAGCCTTCAAATGTTTGTACACAGCACGTCAAAGATAAAGGAGCTTATTTCCTGGTCGGGTCAGATTCAGAGCAGGAGGTGAGGGGCCTTCCTGCAGTATAACAAAGTTATCTGTGCGCTTTTGCCATGTCAACCACTACATTTGTCTTAGACTGGTGACGTGAATACATTTTTTGTGTGTCAAAAGCTGGGGAAGGGGTTTTGTGTCTGTATGATTTAAAGAACAAGAACAAAAAAAGGATTTAAAAAAGGTAATATTCCAGTTTCCGCTTGTCCCGTTCGGCCATTCAGAGCACAAACAAAAAAGTGGAGTTTCCACAGGAGTGATGTGACATTAAAATCCACGTTACACGTAGAAGAGGGTCGAACTGCTTGATTGTGCTCGTAATGGTTGCCAGCACTGAATTAGATGACACAGAATTGCAATGGTGTTGCTGTGTTTGACCAAAAACCTTGTATTCATTGGAGGTGGTTAGTATATATACAAAGACTACACTCGGATAAACACATCTTAACCTTGTGATGCAAACCAGACGTAATATCTAACTAATAAACACTGATTTGTGGGTTTCAAGTGGTGGGCGTTTTAAAACTTATTGTAGCAAGTAAACACCTCTGTGTCTGCAAACCAGAATCCCCAGTAAGGCGTAGGAAGAGGGCAGCGTGGGCTTCGTTTGGAGGACTTTACAAACAGATGAGTCACTGTTTTTCGGAGAGTTCAGAAACCCATCTCTCTGTAGGCCACCACATTTGCTAATTATCTAAGCTACTTTAGACCACTAAAAGTTAAACAACCACTGATGCATACACTGCATTGAGTTGACATCTTAAATGAATGAATAACCTCCCCAAAAGGTTTAGGTCATCGTATCCGGCAGATGATTCTTCTTTTTTGTGTTTCTCTTTGCACAGGTGGTCATGTTTGGATGTGCATACTAAGTAGAGTAAATAATTAAAGTAGGGTGAAATGTCTTTCTTCCTTCTCTACTCTGTAGATAATTTATGATTGCCATAATTATTTGAAAGCCCAGTTTTAAAACAACAACAATGTAGCCAGGAAGATGTGGGCCCTTACCCAATGAGTGAAGCTGTCAGGTCAACAAGTTATCCTCTGACGTAGGTTATGGGGAGGCGGTGATAAAGGGTCACAGTACATTGTTACAGAGTAAAAACGGATGTGGCTAATTAACACAGACGCTAACCTACACCGTTTTTTCAGCTTCCCGGCAAATGCCCACTCTACTGATGTGCTATTCAATACATTGTAACTGTAATAACGCATAATTATCTATTATATTTCAGGCCATCTGAAAACATCAACCACATATTCTGTGATTTAGACGTCACTGGAGGATGTTGCACCGAATGAACTGTTAGTCTTGAAAAATTTTAGTATTATTATTATTTTTTGATTCTGTACCCTAAAGCACTAAAAAAATTTGTAATCTAATTTGCATGGTTATCTAACGCAGTATAATGTGTTAGATAACCATGCTTCTTTGCAAATGTAGCAGGACAGGAACAGACTCCTCAATTTTGTCAAGAAGACCATTAAATCACTACTGTGCAAAAGTGTCAAGCCACCTCTCATTTATTTATATATTGCTAGGAAAATTGAAAATACGTGCAAACATGCATGCATATAACTTTAAGTTTGTACAATTCTAAAAAGCTTTACAGTCAATATTTGGTTTGACCACCTTTATTCTTTCACAAAGCCCAAACATTTTATTTGGGCATTTCTTTATAAAGTCTTCAGGAATAGTTTTCTAGCCTTCTTGAAGGACATCCAAAGCTCTTCTTTGGATGTTGGCTTGTTGATGTTTTGATGATGCAACAATGGTTCAATAATTTTGTTGCCTGAGCTATGAGAGGGGGACAATCCATGACTGACAGTGCTCAATTGTGTGTTTTTCTATCTAGGTATGCTTTTACCACATTGGGAGTGTGTTTGGGGTTAATGTCATGTTGAGAAATGAAGCTGTTGCCAATTACACACTTCCTAGATGGTACTTTTCTATGTTCATAATTATTGATGCAAAAACACAGTATAAAAATACAGTTATCTTTGGTATTTTTCATAGATTAAACAAAGAAAATAGGAACTAATTATGTGTTTTCAGGCCCTGAAGTACCTAAAGATAAAATGTGTGTGTGTTATTTGTGGGCACAAAACTGGTTCATCTCCTGTGTTAGGTGTTGTTTTTAACTTTTGTTATTGAATTATTCGGCTCGAGAATAACAATATTCTTTTTGCATACTGAAACTAATGAAAGGTTGAAAATGCAGCGCATGCAATACCTTTTAATTGTACACAGATTGCAATCCCAAATGGGATGCTGTGTAAAATGCAAATTCAGTTCAATTCAATTTTAATTACCGTATAGGGAGACAAATCACCATCGAGGTACTTATATTATAAGGTAAAGACCCTACAATTAAAAAACGAATACAGTAATTTGCAAATTTATGAAACACATATTTTATTCATAACAAGTCAGAAACATTACTGGGTACCAATATTTTTTTTTTCTCAGAAGCAAAGATGAGCATTGGTTCACCTTCTTGCAAATGAAGCAAAACAAAAAAATCTGCAAACTGGGACAGAATTATCATCCTCAGCATAAAATTGCACAGGCTTTGGATAGCTCATCATAAAGTACATAATATCAAAAATTTCAGTGAATGTGGAGACAAGAGACAAGACAGAAAATTAATACTGGATGGTTGTTCCAGCAGCACTGCATGAAAAACAGGCATGATTCTGCCATGGAAATCACTGCATGGATTCGGGAACACTGCATGGAATCACACTCTTTGGACACAGTTCCCTGTGCCTTCCACAAATGCCGGTAAAAACTGAAGAAGCCATACATGAACACTGATGCAAAAAGTAACTGTCTTCTTTGGGCCAAAACTCATTTAAAATGAACTGAGGACAACTGGAAAATGGTTATGTGTTCAAATGTATAAAAATCTGAAATTTTTTACTCACCTGCCTGCAGTCCAGATCATCAGTGAGAACATTTGGTCCATTAAATTCAAAATGAGCCAAGTTTCTTAAAACAGCAGATTTTCTCAGTTTAAACATTTGATATATCTTCTACTCTCCATTGTAAATAAAATGTGAGGTTATGAAGTTTGCAAATCCTTGCTTTTTCTTTACATTTGTACACACCTATTTATTTGGAAGTGGGGTTTGTACATTATGGTCTTTTAAATCTAAATTCAAAGTGGCTGCACACTTGTTAAATTAAATGTGTTCATAATCATGTATTTTCAGAATTATAAAAACACATACATCATATATGAGATGTTCTTTTATAGAAAACCCTGTAGTAATTCATTGTTTACTTAAGTGAGGTAATACATTTATGCACCACCAGGTGGCAATATGTGACAGATTTATGTTCCTCATGACTCAGCTTTAGCCTTTTCCATTTCCTCTGTGCCCCAAACACCATCCTTCAGGCTTCAACAGTGAGTGTGAGCACTGACTATGTGTTGTGTTGATATTTTAGCATGAATCATGTAAAACTCCAGCATGTGCAATGACACAGCTTTGTTTGGAAGTGCAGTATTTATTCCCACATGCTGCTCACTAAACAGTCAGCAGCTGCAGAGCAAGTTCTATAGCATCAATAAATTTTCTGTAGTACTCGGCCATTTCAAACGTTTATATTATTCACCAGTAACACAAACAAGCTGCTTTCTTTCCTGTAGTATTTTGCAATTTCCATGAAATCCTGTAATACTGATTGCGCACATTAATAATTGTAAAATAATATGACATGAAGTGGCTACAAATGCAAGCAAACAGTTTACAGGGCACTAAATTTAACTCTATCAACAGCTTTTGCTTGCTAGAATAGTCCAAATGCAACTGTTGTTGCAAGACTGGTGCAACCATTATTTTAGTGCCGTCAGATGCTCTTTTAGGAAGATATGAAGGAAATCTTAACATACTCACTGGGAGATTATTATGTTTTATAAATGCCATAAACATACTGTAATCCTTTAGCACATCTATTATGTCCCACTTAATGAGTCATTTGTTCAGGGATGTTATTGCACATTACATGCAACATGGAAAAGTATGTTTTTAAAAAAACATTTTTTTTACTGGGACATTCAAAGGCCTATTAGGCTCAAGTAGTTCTGTTTTTTGGTACTGAAGCGTTAGATGTTTTATTTTTAGGCACAAATCTGAGTCAGTGGTGCTGTAACATAACAACACGTGTTTGGTCACCCAAGATTTGAGCATGTTTAATACTAAATATTGCTCTGTATCATAGCTCTCAAAACTCAGCCTTCTAAATCCAGGACTTTTTTTCTTTTTAAAAGATGTATTAACAAATTCGTCTTACTGAAATTTTGACTTTGGCTCGTTTTTCTCTACCTCAAATTTGTCTGCACAAACCACAAATGCAAAATGGGTTTATGTGCAAAAAGGGAAATGCTTCTGGAAATATTAATTTGTCTAAATTTAAATGAACCCTTTCAGTCTCTGAGGAGGATTTTGATTATATTAAGGGGACATTAGCAGCAGTTGGTACATATAGGTGCAGAGGGGTCTTTGAAAATGAAAGAATACTCTGTAGTACGTTTACATCGCTGTCTGTGCCTGAGATGCGACACTAGCTCAGATTATTAAAAATGTAAAACATAGTTGAAAATAACCTTAAGTGGTCAGAAATAGCATGATTACGATCACAGACTTTGCTAATGGCTGTCCTTACCTTATCATTATTGCTTATATTAGTTCAGTCAGCATCAAACAATTTGTGAAAATTGGCATTTCATTCACACTTAAGTGGACTGTACCAGATGGTAGCAACTGAGACTGACAGACTGAGAGATTTTTCATTAAATCAGCCCTTAAAGCACCCACTGACACTACTTTAATGCAGCCATCATGGGCTGGTACACGGACTTCTCCAGTTTGTTGGGTATCTGTTATATATTTTCAGGTGATGCTGTGGTTGGGAATTCGAGGCATGCATTAACTGAGAGTATTAGCAGAGCTCCATCTCTGCACCCATGCTGAGCTCCACAGCAGAACACCACAGAGTTCATCTTTAACTGTCTGATTAGATTTAACTTAAAACATCATGTATGAATGCAGTCTAATTTAACAGTGCTTTAAATCCGTCCTACTACACTGTTTATCAGTGCACAGTCGGTGTTAGAGGTTGCAAATGTTGAATAAATCCAGTAGTAAAAGCTTGGCAGTTCAGCGTGTGCTCTCTTCATTTTTGCAAATGCTGGAACACTGAGTAGTGAGAGCTCACTTCAAGGCGGAGTAACAGTGAGTGGGCACTGCAATTTCCTCTCTTTCTGTAGTCAGACGCAGTTGTGGAGGTGTTTGTATATATCCATAACCTGCGTCATACTGTGTACTCACATGCTTTAATATGAGATCGCTTCTTTCAAAGTCTTGTTTTAAATAGCAGTTATGGAAATGCCCATATTTGTAAGGATGATGGGCATTAAACGCTTGAGAGAATTTCCAATCTCAAAAAACACAAAGTGAAGAAGAGAAAACGAGGTATTGGATCCAGCAGTAGACTCGTGTAATGTTTATTTTCTTATATTTATGCTCCCTATAAAAGTATTGATTCAGCTGTAGCCGTGAACATTACTAAGCACCAGTTCTCACCAGTGGGTAAGGTTTTTAGTGTGAGCAGGATGTCGTGCTCTAAACGATCCTTTAATTTGAGTATTGTGCAGAATATGCAAAGTGATGAGCAACGTACCAAATGTGAAGGATAGAGGAAACAGCTGTGTTGTCATCGATAAGAGCATCCTCATGATGAGACATGTGGGTGATTCTGTCTCCATGGCAACCCAAGATTCAACCGCTAGAACAGTTTGTGAAAGGAGGAGAACAGAAGATGCTGAGGCTGAAAACTTGGGACGTTTTTGAACTTTTTTTCTTTTCCTTTCTTTCAGTATAATTTCATTCAGATATCACACATACAACTCCCACTCCTAACAGAGACATTTTTACAGTTTCTTTATTACAATGGTCTGCTGTCGCGTTTAGCCACCTACTCGATCGTTCCCAAATGATTGTAGAAAAAGAGACTAATTAGACAATTGTGTCTTTTGCCTTAAGGACACAGCTGGCTTTTCGATTAGGGGAACAAGTGAAATGGTTTGAACTACTACTCTTTGACTAATTTTCACATCTATGAAAACCATATACAACCCAGAAAATAGCAAATACTTTTGAAGGGGGAACGAGCCTTTAGAAATTTGAGAGCTACTGCTTTAGATTACTTTAATTCTCAAAGTCATATTAATCACTTCTTTTGTAACAACAAAGGAGAAAATTACTGTGGAAAAAGGTTTCTTCTGATAACTCCACAATGAAGCTGTGCACTTACAATGAACTATTTGGGTTTTTTCTGAATCTTTCATTTTTGGTTGTACAGAGTATAACTTTTCTTTTTGTTATATTTTGCTTGCGATAGTTTCTTTATCCAAGAAGACACAAATGAATGCACATCCTAAGATGATGATATTGTTTAGTCCAGAATAGATGATAGCAACATTACTTGTACTTTATCTTTATGCTTAACATAATATTCCATCATTTGTTCCCATTTCTTTTGCAAAATCCAACTATGTCTTGGTGTGTGTCTATAATAATAATGGATTGCATTTATATAGCGCTTTTTGGGGCCCTCAAAGCACTTTACAATTCCACTATTCATTCACTCTCACATTCATACACTGGTAGAGGCAAGCTACAGTTGTAGCCACAGTTGCCGACTGATAGAAGTGAGACTGCCATATCGCACCATCGGCCCCTCACCAGTAGGCGGTAGGTGAAGTGTCTTGTCCAAGGGCACAACGACCAAGACTGTCCGAGCCGGGGCTCGAACCAGCAACCTTCCGGTTACAAGACGAACTGCCAACTCTTTGAGCCACGATCGCCCTATGGTGTGCACTGTGTCCTTAAAAAATGTGAGGGAACTGGACAAGTGAAGAAGAAGTGGCAGAGCTATCTATATAGACCTGACATAAGAACTGAGACATCTGGCACAGCTGATCTATCTACTGTTCACGAAAACCTCATTAGAAATGGTCTCAGCTGTCATTGCTGTCAAAAAGGCATTCTCAAGGAAGGAAAACAGGGAGAAAATACTGAGGTATGCCAAATTACACAAGAACTGGAGTAAAAATCTGTGGCAACAGGAGTGTTGAGTACAAATTTGAAATTTTTTTGATGATCAACATTTGAAATTGTTGGTTCAAATCATTGTCAATATGTATGGAGGACGTCAGGAGAGAGGTACAATAGTGAGAGTCTACAGCAACCTGTAAAAACCAGCAGGAGCTCTGTCATGGTTTGGGGTCATAATCTAGCCAGTGGTATGGGGGATCTTGTCAAAATTGCTGTAGAAAAGCACCATCAGATTCTGATCCACCATGCAATACCATCTGATTTCCAGTTGCTTCATTTCTTAAGATGACAATGATCATAGTAGAGTTTTAGATGTCCTTTGAGAAGCCTGGGGAACTATTTCTAAAAACGTAACGCTTACCTAAAAGAGTTCAGGTTGTGTTAAAGAATAAAAGTGGTCATGTGTATTCTGTGTTTCTATGTATTTTAATACACGTCAGTAAATTGCTGTACCTATTTCCCATTTTCCTACAAAATCTAAAAATATTAGTGGCGGTTCAATACTTTTGCATAGTACTATATGCAAGTTGAAGTTGGAAGAGAACATTATGACCTAAATTTAGGTCAACAATTAGTTCTGAGTGACTATATCTTTTGATGTCCAGCCATCTGGCCATGGTTCTCTATTAAGTTGTGATTAAAGGATGAAAGCCAATCTGTGGGAGGACTTTTTCTTAAAAATAAACTTAGAAGATTGTCATTATCACACACTAAAAGTAAGAACGTCTTCTGATGTTGTCAGTTATACTGATAGGAATCAGTTGTGGTGCCTAATTAAATTGAAAAATTAATGAATTTGACTTTGAAGGAAGTAGAAATAATTGATGCTATCTTCAAACAGAAAACCCGTCATTTAAAGAGCGCTCAACTGTATCCAGAGTTGTGTGTCTTTATATAAAAGCCGTCTGCAAAGTGTGATAAGAGGATAATATATATATCTATAACTATTTCCTCACCTGAAAATTTTTATCCCATGGGTTCTCAGCCAAGGCAGACAGTGTCGCTGCCTTTTGTGCTGCTTCACAAAGAAATCTGATGGGTGACGAAAAAGCAGTGCAGATATCTGATTGTTAAATATCTCTATTCACTTGTCAGACTTTTGACACTGTTCTAAATTTGGTAAAAGAGGAAGAAAAGAGCCAAAAAAAAATGGTTAAAAAAGGAACTTAGTGAGAAGAAATGATAAGGGATTTCTTTATTGAAACACTGGCTCCCAGGAGAGTAGCTCTAAATGCACGAGTTTAGAGTCTCCCCAAACTTTAACAACTGAGAAATTCAATCAAAGTGCTTATCAAAGAATATATTTTGCTGTACAATTCTTTTTTTATAACTGGCGAGCGTTAGCTCATTGATACCTCTGAAGAATGGAGTCTTTGAAGTTACACGTACGTGTTCGAAATGTGTGAATCCTGCTTTTATCACACCTCTATTTTCCGTGGCTTTATCGGGAGACCGTAGGTGGTTAAATTGGAAAAGGAATAAAGGATGGAACTCCCTGGTGGAGTAGCATTTAGTGTTACATTACATAATAGTTCAGTATTACGGTACAAGCTGTACACCAGCTTGTACCGTGTATTGCCTCCATCTCTTCCTCTGTACGGCCCTAGTAATGCACCGCTGGAACTAAAGATATCTAATGATGCTCCGAATTCAGCTTTCAAGTGCATCAACTTGTTTGCTGTTGCTATTAATATCAGTCTTTTGAGAACAGTCGCAGAAGAGTGTCAAAGCCGGTTTGTCATCCACAAAAGACACAAAACAGGCACAAAGGAGATCGTTATATCCCAACGACACTAAATATAGTGCCTGTGAAACATCCTGCAAACAAAGACGTACGTGGCTGTAAACTTCCACCTTCCTTGCTATTCTGATCAGTTTTGAAACGTGAGAATGCTCATGACAAAAGTCTTTTTGGCAGATAGCCTGGATTCTCGGACACTCGGCGGCAGTAAACGGAAATTTTTAGCAAGTGTGTGGGACCAGTTTCATTATTTTGGTCTTAGTTTGACTACTGAGCAGCTTTACTGTAATGTGCTGTAATGTTGAACATAAAATAACTTAAAAGCATGAAGGTTTTAACTATCTGTGTTTTAATGATACCTTAGTAATATAATAAAATTACATTTACACTTAATTTTATGTTTTGAACATTTGTGGTGTTTTTATTTTTTCCCCCCTAAAAATATCTCTAAATGGTTCCAGTCTGTGTGTTTATGTCGTACAAACTATGGAAACAGACATCTTTGAATTCTCTTATTAGGTTATTAGACGATAGGTGTTCCAAAACGTGGTTATGCAGCAGCGAAGGGACGTGCTCCGTTCACCTCTCTGCTTTCTGATTCACAAGCACCTCACCCCCTAACCTGGGTGGTGGCTGACTTTCACAGCATTGTTCCAAGCCTCCCATTCTCCGCCATTTTGTTTCCTGTGCAGGTCAGGAAGTCCTGCTTGCAGCTGTTCCCAGCATTGCGAACTAAAGAGCTTTGCAGGCAAAAACACACACACACTAAAACACAACAGTAAACACACATCCCCTTCCTTTGTGCTTCCCCTCAGCCTGTGCTCAGGATGCCCTTTTCAGATGTGAAGATGACCCCCAGGAATGATGGGATGAGGCCAAACGCATGTATGCTTTTCTTTTGAGGACAGCATCGCTTCTTGTACGTAAGCGCTACGTGTGCAAAAAGCTTGCAAAAATATTGCAAAATACAGGTACTTCTGAACTAGCTCCAACGCTAGGAATATTAGCAGTTAGAGTAATGTAACAGTGAGTATAAAACAAAATGCATTATGTTGTAGGATCTTTCCAGAAATCTCTCATTTATCCGGGAATGTGTTCTCAGAATCATTACTTTTGTATTTAGTATTTCTCGCAGCGTGAAAATGTAAACGAAACCGTGATTCTTCACAATAGCACAGAATCTGGGCAATTTTACAACCGTGGGAAAACACCTAATGACCTTGTTCTTACTGAGAAGCTGATGCCCTCAAGTCTCCATGCTGAAAAAGTTCCTGGAGAATGAATGTTGATATTAGCTTGGCATCAACAACTACATCACACAATTGTTCAGACACCTCATTTGCACTGACTCTGATAACCCTTTTTGTCTTCCAGTCCTTTAACCATACGGTTTGCAATCACTCACATTCTTTCAGCACATAAAGATCACATAGGCTATTTGATGCTAATGATCAGCCTTCACAAGCATAAATGCACGTTTTTGGCTTTAAAGGCAAAAGTACCAAATGCAGACACAGAATTCTTGATTCTGCAGCCGGGTGTCAATCTGTTGTTTATTGTAAGATACAGTAAGAGCAAAAATCAGCTGGAAATTTGCAGCATTGTTCATTCAGCACCAGTAGAGTTAAATTCATCACTTTGAAAGTTTGGTCCACACCACAGAGAGTTAAAACTACACATCTAAAAATGTGTCAGATACTTTACACCATGAGAGCTGCAGAGACTCCCTTAATAACTGAAATGTAACACTTGTCAACACAGGTCAGGATTGACGTTATGCAAGATGAGCGTGTTTTAGCAAACATTAACACCGTCATATTTATTTTTAACGCTAATCACGACTCTGTCATATTAAAATTAAGGAGTTGCAAATGTGACTTATTGAAGTCTTATTTTTAAGTCTTGTAGCACTGATTGACATTTCAAATACTATAAGGTCAACTACCACGCACAGTAGAATATTACTGCAAAAAAGTTTGTACTTCAAGCAAAATTATATTAAACAGAGCTGGGAGAATGTCCATCCATCCAGTTTCTTAACCACACATCAAATTTATGGTTGCAGGTGGGGTGGAGCCTATCAAGTGTCATTGGATGAAAAACTGGGTACACCCTGGAAACACACACTGTGCTGTGAAAGTAGCTTACTGCTTTTATATCATTAATCCCCCTTCACTCATGGTACAAAATAAATTCTTCATGGACAGCAACTGTAAGCTATGAGGAACTCTGTAGAGGTGGGAAGACCAGTAACACAAATGTACTACACAACTATAGTGCTGTAGAATAGCCTCATTACATACTGGTCCAGAGACACATTGTCTGAAAGAATGCTCAAAGTAACACTAATGAGATCCTGTGAAATCAGCACTGTATTTTGTTTTTCACAGAGTATGACATTGCACTCTGTGTATCAACACCGGCTTTTAAAGAAAAACCTCCCTTATAGTTAAATTGGAGTAAACAGCTCTCCAACACAAAAATGACAAACACTTAAATTCTTTATTTATCCATTGCCTGGTTGCATCAGAGTTAGTATTTGCACTGATATTGGTCCTCATTTGGCCCACTTTTCCCATGGTCACAGGGGATTTGAACTTTTCAGCACATTTATAGGGTGGGGTGGCAGGAAAATACTCTGGACATCTTGTTAATCCATCAGGCTTTACATCCTCTCCCATACCTGAGGGAAAATTTAGGCTGCAGTCCGTTTGAGTTGGAGTGTGAGAGGAGAAATAAAGGTTTGAAGGGAACCCATTAAAAAAAATAGATGCATGAAACTTTACATAATTTTAAAGGTCCCATTGCAAAATGTAAGTAGGAGGTTTGATGTTAATTAACACTGACATTATTCTGTCCTTGAGCAGTATGCATGATTACTCACGGTATAAGAAAAACGCTGCATAAAAGACATTTGAAACTGAATTAACATTTTTTTCTCTATGGTTGCAATATGACATATGATGTATTGCATATTTAAAGAATAAAAATTACTATATGTAAAAGTTCATCAGTGGAAATTTTTATTATAACGTTTATTTCACTTCCTGATTCTCATCTGTCCACATCAGTGTTTTCAAAAGGTGACAAATTACAACAGGGCCATTCGAGACGAGCACTCAGGACTAAAAAAAACAAGAATGCAGACAAATATTTCATTTGTGGCTCTTCCTTTGCAAAGAACACAATGGCTGAGTACATTTGAGTACAAGTACACAATTAACCAGCCATCACTGGCAGTATTAGGTGATGAGCAACAATGGTGACTAATGAAATCAAATTACTCTTCAAGTGTTATTCATATTTATCTTTTGCATCTAAGTAAGGGTGTACTGCAAGGTACTCTTCAAGCACATCCTTCATAAAAGAAAGCTGCTGTGTTTAAAATACTTGCTGACTTCAAGAAAAAAGAAAATGGATCTCTCACATTCCAATAATTAATTGGGCTTCCTCTCCATATCCTTTGTTTTACCCTCTGGGGAAACTTGCTTCCTCTTCAGGACCTCTTCCATGTGTTTCCTTTATAGGAGGATGCCACTCACACCTCTTCCACTCGGAGGGTTCCACCCTTTCCTCACTTAAGACCCTTGACCCAGTGATCCTGGATTGGGTGTGAAGTATTAAGTAATGCATTGTTTCATACATTAAATCCCAATCACATCTGTGTTAATTATGGGTGTGTGCCTGTGCATTTTTTTGAGTGAATGGGAAATATATGTGCTTTGTGTGCAAGGGGCTGTTTAAACAGTCTGGGAAAGTCATAAGTAGTTCAAGAAAAATCAAAAGAAAATCCAATTTGAGACATTTTATATGAAGTTCTTCTGTAAGCTTATGCAACATAGCCCGGATTTTATAATGTAACACTAAGCCGTAGCACTCCAGGGATCAGGATATGTTGTTTAAGGAATTAAATCTCTGCATTGGTATGTGATTCAACTTGGAAAGCAATAACTGGTTTATTGACACACCAGAAGAACAACATAACTTCATATTGCAGACAATTCATGCGAAGCATATTTCAGTGGAAATGAGGACAATGTGGGGGAACTTTCTTTTTCATAGTCTCTAAAGATGGCTGGATGAGGCTTGCAGTTGCAATAACAGCAGTCGAGCACATGGGGCACCATCTGCCCACACAGGGCATCTATATCCGTGGATTTACTTGTGACTCACTGAAAATAAAAAGAAGGAAAGGCTTTCTGACTAAAGGGAAAGAGGAGGAGTGAAAAGTCGGAACAGGCAAAGAGAGGAGAGGATAATATGCTCGAGACCAAGGAAGGTTAGTGAGTCATCACAGGGATTCCATGAGTGGTTGGTGAAGCCTCCCTCATATCACTTTCAGAGGAAGAATCTCCCAAAGGGCAAATATGCAAGAACTAGAGAGCTTCCTCCTGCAGGGGAGCACTCACCTCAACTTCAAAGTTCGGTCATCTAAAGATGAAAAGGTGTGAATAAAGTTGGGATCACTCAGATCAAGAAGTATCAGAATCCCTGGATGCTGTAAAACACCTGAAGCTCACTGCCAGCCCACTTCCTGATCAGAGTCATTAAAGATTAATGCTGGGTGCTTTCAGCTCACTTAAAAGGCATTCAAGAAAATTAATGCATGCCCACATTTCCCCAATTTGTCAAAGGCTACTTGTCTACATTTCTGGCATATTTAAAATGTTACTTCATAGCCTCTGAAAGGCTTATGCTGATTTTTCACACGTGTGTAGGAATGTCCCTGTGAATGTGGCCTGGCTTGCACAACCCCCACATGTGTGAATACGTAGTTTTCACCCACCTGTGCGTGGTTATGTAGTAAACCGGAATTCATGTCATTGGCACTTTCAGCAATCTCAACTTGCAAACAGAATTTTTAATGTGAACATCCAGCAGAGCACAGCAACAGAAAAGTAAATCCTGTGATGCATGTCATATGAAATACATGAAAATATCTCTAAAATGTGGCAAACAGAGTTAAATTCTACTCTGGTTAAATAACCTTTGTGCCCGTTGAATGAATTTCAGTAGCTGAGGCATGAAAAGTATGTCATTCAAGTGGCACAGTTACAACTAGTAGTACGACATATTTAAGGTAACAGTATATTCAAAGCCCTGTTATAAGAAGAAGTATTGTTCAAAAACTTTATTAGAAATGACTCCATGTTCTACATGTAGTTCAACTACTGTGTGAATAAAGTACTATTCGGTTTCCTGTCCAAAAATAAAACTGTGCATTCTATTTTTAGTTACAAGGAAACAAAAAGACACAAAGCTTATCATGACGTATAGACTGTAGATAAAAAATGGACCGACCGACGTTGCGATGCATTTTTCAGCCTCAGTGTTAGCATTTAGCCCATTGCTATGTTGGGGTCAATTTTTTAGACAGAAGTTGCAATATTTGGACAAGAAAGGTGGAGAATTATCAGCTAACATTAGCAAGCTTCATCCATAGACTGAAAAGATGGTACCCACACACACATGCACATATACCCATTAATTAATAGCAAGTATAAAAATGACATACTTTAATTTTCAATGCCAGAAGGCCCAAACTGTATTTTGTACCTGGCTGCATGCTGCTTAATAAGGCAATTTAACATGGGAGTCACTGGGGACTAACTTACTTTTGGAGTCAGACTCAGCTGGACACTGCAGTTTGGGTCCAGAGTTTGCTGCAATACCGTACTGACTATTTAATCTGACAGGAAATAGTGAAGCACTGGAAGTCAGCTGGATTTGTATTTTTAGCTTATCACCGCCAACACATTCTTTAGTATAATAACAGAAATTGTTTACTAAATGTTTGTTGTGATTTGCTGTTATTTTTGTACTTCCTCTGTTAGCTATGTTACCATTCCCAGTGAGAGCTTATGTGACAACACTTAGCTAGGTGGGGTACTGCTCAATTAGGGATATTTTTTGTGGCTAAAGGAAATGTCCTATTTCAGCCATCTAAAACAGTAAGATAAGATATCAGCTTCATTTTGGACTGCTGATTGATCAAAGAAACAGGCTGTCAAAGATGCAAATGCACACACACACACACACACACACACACACACACACACACATATATATATATATATGTGTGTGTATATATATATATATATATATATATATATATATACATATATATATATATATATATGCATATAAAATATGTGAGTTTTACTGTATTTCAAATCTTCCCCAAAAGCCCAGTGGCTGCACATGGCATTTGAGGTGCATGGGCAGACAGTCCTTTATATAATAATCCCAAATATCAACCACACTGACATTTACCCCTTTAGGAAATTCTGACTTTGCAAATTTTCTTTGACACAGAGAGAGCTTGAAAGTCCTGCACTAAAGCCCATCTGCAAAGTGAATATTATCAATCTTACAAACTCTGTTTGTAGTTATGTTAACTATTGTTTTGGTCAACTCCTAAGCAATGCTACTACTGCAAAATTATGAATTATAGTGTGAAACTTACTTATCTTGAACTTAACTTCTACAATCGAAAAGGCGTAGATCAAGGCGGGATGTGGAAAGAGCTTCCTCACTGGATGTTTTTCTCTCATGAGCGATATTTCTGAATATCAAAATGTAAAGAGCTAATCAAAATCAAAATCTTTGCTCTAAACATATACAGTGGGGCAAAAAAGTATTTAGTCAGCCACCGATTGTGCAAGTTCCTTCACTTAAAATGATGACAGAGGTCAGTAATTTGCACCAGAGGTACACTTCAACTGTGAGAGACAGAATGTGAAAAAAAAAATCCATGAATTCACATGGTAGGATTTGTAAAGAATTTATTCGTAAATTAGGGTGGAAAATAAGTATTTGGTCACCTCAAACAAGGAAAATCTCTGGCTCTCACAGACCTGTAACGTCTTCTGTAAGAAGCTTTTCTGTCCCCCACTCGTTACCTGTATGAATGGCACCTGTTTGAACTCATCATCTGTATAAAAGACACCTGTCCACAGCCTCAAACAGTCAGACTCCAAACTCCGCCATGGCCAAGACCAAAGAGCTTTCGAAGGACAGCAGGAAAAGTATTGTAGACCTGCACCAGACTGGGAAGAGTGAATCTACAATAGGCAAGCAGCTTGGTGTGAAAAAATCAACTGTGGGAGCAATCATCAGAAAATGGAAGACATACAAGACCACTGATAATCTCCCTCGATCTAGGGCTCCACGCAAGATCTCATCCCGTGGGGTCAAAATGATCATGAGAACTGTGAGCAAAGATCCCAGAACCACATGGGGGGACCTGGTGAATGACCTGCAGAGAGCTGGGACCAAAGTAACAAAGGTCACCATCAGTAACACACTACAACGGCAGGGAATCAAATCCCGCAGTGCCAGACGTGTTCCGCTGCTGAAGCCAGTGCATGTCCAGGCCCGTCTGAAGTTTGCCAGAGAGCACATGGATGATACAGCAGAGGATTGGGAGAATGTCATGTGGGCAGATGAAACCAAAGTAGAACTTTTTGGTATAAACTCAACTCGTCGTGTTTGGAGGAAGAAGAATACTGAGTTGCATCCCAAGAACACCATACCTACTGTGAAGCATGGGGGTGGAAACATCATGCTATGGGGCTGTTTTCCTGCCAAGGGGACAGGACGACTGATCCGTGTTAAGGACAGAATGAATGGGGCCATGTATCGTGAGATTTTGAGCCAAAACCTCCTTCCATCAGTGAGAACTTTGAAGATGAAACGAGGCTGGGTCTTCCAACATGACAATGATCCAAAACACACCGCCCGGGCAACAAAGGAGTGGCTCCGTAAGAAGCATTTGAAAGTCCTGGAGTGGCCTAGCCAGTCTCCAGACCTCAACCCCATAGAAAATCTGTGGCGGGAGTTGAAAGTCCGTGTTGCTCGGCGACAGCCCCAAAACATCACTGCTCTCGAGAAGATCTGCATGGAGGAATGGGCCAAAATACCAGCTACTGTGTGTGCAAACCTGGTAAAGACCTATAGTAAACGTTTGACCTCTGTTATTGCCAACAAAGGTTATGTTACAAAGTATTGAGTTGTATTTTTGTTATTGACCAAATACTTATTTTCCACCCTGATTTACGAATAAATTCTTTACAAATCCTACCATGTGGATTCATGGATTTTTTTTTCACATTCTGTCTCTCACAGTTGAAGTGTACCTCTGGTGCAAATTACTGACCTCTGTCATCATTTTAGGTGGGGGAACTTGCACAATCGGTGGCTGACTAAATACTTTTTTGCCCCACTGTAACACTCTGGAACATTATCATCATTAGCTTTACAGTTTCACACTGAATATGTCAAAGTCTTAAGTGATTAAGTGGTAGTGATTCCTCTGTTCTGAACCTAATCTGATTCAGGCACAGTGTTTTCTATCAACAAACACTGTATCCCCCCCCCAGCTGTTTACAAAATACAGTCTAAGGTCGATGTCATCTGTGTCAGTGTTTAGAGCTAAATTACTAAGCCCGGAAATAATGGATGAGGTAATTTCTGCTGGCAAAAAGTCTTCTAGGGATGTTTTGAACACACAGGATAGGGGCTGGGCATTGTAAGTGGGGAGGCAGGAGAGGAAGGGGAGGACCTTGTAGGCCTTGTCTCTCGATGTGTGCAGCTGCAGGAGCGAAACAATAATGCGAAACAAACAGTGAAAGGAATAAATATGACCTCTCCCTCAGGAAAGCCCCTCTGGTACCTGGAGGATAATATGACAGCCTGTGATTAAGGCACTACCATCACTTGAAGCTGTCATGACATCAGAAATAATTAACTTCAAAGTCAGTTTCGGTGAGAAAGCACAGGCAACCAGATGGTCCGGTGTCCATTTTTATTGCTAAGCTAAGAAAGCTGTACATTTTTAGTGTGCTTGCTAGAAGCATGTCTCTGAGGAAAGTAATGTCAATGTCAGTCTGAGTATTGTTTAAACACCACTACCTACCCGATCATGTGCCTTGCACATGGTTTCAGCAGGATAACACATGAGGTCACCAAGCACAAATCATCTCAAACTTTTACTGAGAGTTCACTGGACTCAAATGGCCTCCACAGTCACCAGTTCACAGTTAAAGAGAGCACCTTTGGGTTGTGGTGGAACAGGGAGATTCACTTTATCAGCAAACAAATCTGCAGGAGCTGTGTGATTCTATCATGTCAAGATGGACCAAAATCTTAGAATATGTTCAGTACGTTGTTGAATCTATGCCATTTGGAATTAAGGTCTTGTAAAGATACTAGGTACTAGCACTGATCACAAAGTGACCAGTGCGTCTAAATTACCATTACACAGACAATATTGATCCTAAGAGGATGCGGTATGATGTTTACAGTGATCCCGTTATTAATTAAATGACTTACCATAAAGTTATATTGAAACCTTTTCTGTCTCTGGATACATTTTGACATTTTTCTAATAAATCCCCAAACTAAACAGTCACAATGAACCAACATTAAAGGAACCAGAAAGTTCCCCTTAAGGAGTTGGGCTGGGCAGTAGTAGCAAAAACACACCCAGCTTTCAAATGTTGTTTGGTTAGGTTTAGGCACTGGCACCATTCGGTTAGACTTAGGCATGATTGTGTTGGTTAAAAATACACTAGTTTAAAATGGTGCCAATTTCCACCCCTTCTGTAGGCGAGGAGAGCTGTGGTGGTTCAAATCAGCTTGGAGCCAGTGACATGTGTTCATATTCTAACATTTAACTTTGATGTTAGATTCCCAGATTACTATGTTAGCACTTACCTCAAAACACTGCTGTGCCTGTAAGTGCAGCCTTACAGAGGTACTGAGGCTGCTGACTTCAGTTAGACAAACATGGACGTTTTATTGCATGAATTATAAATAAACTGTCAGGCAGACTGTCTAAAGCAGTCGGTTGAGGTACAACCTAGTTAGGATGGTTAGGATGCCTTCTGGGCACCTGCTTTAAAGGTTATCCAGCCCAACTGGGAGCAGAGATTATATAGGTCATCTAGCCTAGGAATGCCTTGGGATCCCTCAAGAGGAACAGGAAAGTGTGACTGGGACTAAGAACCCCAGGAATACCCTGCTTAGTCTGCTGCTATTACAACCTGACTTTGGAAGATTACAACAAAAAAAATCATAAAATAATTCTGAATATAAACATCCCCAATTACATGTGCTATATTTCAATGAAAATCAGCTGAAGTAAAGCTTAATTAACGTCCACCATTCTTGTTATTATCAGTTAACACCGCTCTAAGCTTCCAGTGTCCTCTGAGTCATCAGAAAGACTGAAAATAAGTGAACGAGAGGGGTGGTATGCAATGTTCTTGGCATCCAACATTGACGTGTGGTTATTTTTATTTTGTCAGTTATTGTTCTACTCTCTGTAGTCTATCATTCTTATTCATGAGCTGCAATTGCTATTTTTGTTGTTGGTGTTTTTTTAACCACAGATTGATTTCATTTTGGTCGCAGCATGCAAAATTTAATTATTCTAGCCCCCTGGATGAAACATTGCATCACCTTTGTAATGAGTGGGGAGCCAGCACGAGAGGCTAAAATACATTTTGTAGCCAGAGAGAAGACATATATAAATCTTGATGCATCAAGATACTCTTGCATGCAGGTTTCTGAAAAATAATTGCAAAAATCGGACATGTGTTGCATCATCTGTGGAGCGGTCTCTCATCTCCGTATTCAGTCCAGCTTTCACTGATTGCAGCAACCCAGAATCATTTGCTGACATAATGCCTCATAGTTAAAACAGAGTAGTGCTGAAATTACATTCATTTATTTGTTAGATGTCCCCACAACAAACCGTGGAGAGCAGTATAAATGTGACATGCTATAGTAAGACATTTCTTGGATAGAAGGTCAGCTTGAGTTCATAAATATTTGTCTCACTATGCCTGACGTAGCCCCTCTCCCGTGCTGTTTCCCATCCTGTTTACCTATGCACTCAAGCAAGAGAGCCTCCTCTATATACCCTCAACCCATCATCTGGGTCCTCATTAAAAAGTGGAGTGCAGCTGCTTGGACAACGCGGGGGCAGTTGTTGCCCTGAACTCTGGTTAGTATGGAAGTTCATCACATTTGAAAGCCGCGAGTTAAACACCATTGACCTGTCAGTCATACCACAGTGCTAACAGCAGTACATGCTGTACCCATTGTAAGAAGTTTTCCCTTTCACAGCCACATGGCAATGGTATTCAAGTCGATGGAAAAAAGAAAAGAAAAAGAAAAAAACACCCACTTAGATGTTTTATTGAGGAAAAAAAACATCTGATTTTGTGTGTAGTAAAGGTCAGTCTTCAAACTGTCTTATGTGCCGTTACCATGCAGAAAGCATGCTATAGAAGAACACAGAGAAAGGAAGAGGAGACAGTGTGTGACCTTTAGTAGACAGTCTGTAGTTTGGAAAGAGCAGCACAATCTTTTCCAGCTCTCTGAAGAGCCAGAGAGGATTCTGGGTGCTTAACTCATTGTAATTACATGTTAGTCCATCTAGATGAGAGGACAGAGCAGTCAGCTAGGGCAAGTGAGTTGGAGTGATTGGCACTGTGTGCAAAACTACTCTAGTCTATAATTAAATTTGGCAGCAAAATGTACTTCAACTAAGCCCTAAATGTTCAAGTGTTTATTCTGCAATACTCCTTTTCAAAATGTTAAATTGGCGCATTAACCTGCTTGTTTTGATTTGTGTAGACCATGTTTCTTGCACACAAAATTAATACGATTTCATACATTGAGCCAATTTATTTTTCTTGTTTTTTGGGTGTGTTTTTTTTTTCTACAAGTCAATTGCCTTGGACTAAGCGTATTAAATGTAAATGTGGAGTAATGTCAGTACTTTATGTGCTACATATGCAAGTTATTTAGTGCAAGAGAAAGCAGGAAGGGCAGGACGTTCTGTAAATGCGTGACAGGATGCATCTGTGCGTGTGAGCGCTACTGTGTGTCTGTGCTTGTGTGTATGTATGTTACCCAAAAGTGTTAAATAATGGCCACATGGGGTAAGGGTGGCTAGTGTTGCTTGGTGGTTGGTTGGACATGATGATTCTTGACAAAGTGTCTGTGTGGTTGTTTTTCTACATGAATGTGTTTGTGTGTGGCTGCAGGGACCAAGGCTCCAGTGGAGCTGACAGTAACTCCAAGCTTCTTTGTCTGAACTTCACCCCCAGCATTAACAGAGGCTTTGCACAGACATGAAGAGACTGAAAATGACTTTCAAAAGAAAATCTTCTCTTTCTCAGCAGCATCGACACGGACGATATCAGCAGAGACACATGTGGGTTAACACCTGCTCAAAGGCACAAAAATAACATTTGTCAATTTTAACAAAAGTAGTCATTCTTTTTCATCATATTGTTACTATTTTTAATTTAATGTCAATATACAAAAACACATCATCAGGCTCATTATTTTTATCGCAGTGCAGTATTTACACAGCATTGTTACAATATTGCTTCAAATTAGTCACGTCACATTATTAGCACTTTTGACACGTAAGTATTTGTCAAACCCAATAAATAAGACACCTAATAAATACTAATCTTCATTATCTCCGCAATTCCTTCTGCATTATAAATAATTTAGTTGTCTGTGTTAGTAGATGTTTGTATCATTCTTACCAAGCAAATATTTCTATATATTATTGTTTTTATTTATGTTATTTTCTCCACGATTTAGTAGTGAATAATCATCATTCTAACTTCCTATTTGTGTTCTGTCCTATCAGACGATGTTATGTACATTTTGCTACATATATTTGGTTTTGGAACCCCAATAACTTGCTATGAGATATACATGCAGATATATCTGGTTTAGATTGTTACAATAAAATATTAAATAATTTTTTTTGATTACTATAGTTATATTGTTTTAGGTGAACTACTGCAATGTTAACACTAGCAGTGACTCATCCGAGCAAGGAAAGGAATCGTAGTTGATGGGGATGACCTTAAGAATAAACGTCTCCTTGACACATTATCTGTGTATCACCATGGATACTACAACGGGAACCAGGCCAAACTTGAGCTATGATGATCTAAAACCAACGTGATGCGTCTTGGCGACTGAATGGCCTTGTTTGGTAGTTTTCATTTTCAGTCCAATAATGCTATGACTGTGCCAGCTGTTCTAAGTGAGGCAAGATTTTTCAGGAATGATGACATTTCTACATTGCCCAAATTTCTGCGTGTAATTGAGTTTAATGAACAGTAATAATTCAGTCACTGCACACAGTAAAAGAGCAGATTGTTTTATTCTGCCAGTATAAATGGTGCTTTGTTAACAAGAGTAGGATATGATGTCATAGCAAGATATTACAAGTGCAACTGTTTAACAGTTTCTCTAGACCAACATTTGAGATAGAAAAAGAAAAGACAGCAATACCATTGTGTGCAATTAGTACATTGCATAAAATGCTTTCAAGGCATGTTTTAAGCTTTGGGAGCTCAAAACATATGCCTGATTTTATTGTTATTTAAAGCTCTCAACTTTGGTGAAGGTTGGCGTTTCTTTTGTGATCATAAGAAGCCATAATAACGATGGTGCATTAAATTCTATTGAACATCATAATCAAGTTGTAAAGGGCCTTAAAAGTTAGTCTATCCATTTCTCATGGAACAATTACAAATATATCATTTTATATATTTTTTTTACATCACTTACCATTATATTCCCGCCCATGTTAGGTCGCATAACTGCAAAACAGTGCAAATATATGACTGATTGAAGTTAGCTTTATAATGACTGACTAGCAAAACTTGCAAATGAACACAAAGGAACATGCAGTAGCCTGAGTTCCTAACCGAGATAGAAAGATAAACAGCACATATATAGAAGGATAGATGGATATGTAATCACTGTGAGGTAACCCCCTTACTTTGTGGAAATTCTTGAATTGTTCGTCTTGGTTTTTCACATCAAAATTGAGTTTAATTTGCATGTTTTGCTAAGCTAACACTTATATTAACTATGTCAACCCCCCTCCAAGGTGCCTCTCTTTGCCAGAGCACATACTCCTTGGACAGTATGTCAGGACAATTATCTGCATGACCATATTATTATTATTATTATTATTATTATTATTATTATTATTTTAACCCACTAACAGAGTCAAGAGGGCCAGTTCAAGGACTTGAGCTAACACCTAGCAAACAGCTAGCATCTGGTTTGGGTCTGTCACTCAAAGCAGCCACAGGCCAAGTTTAACAAAACTGGAACAAATGAGTCTAAAATTGTACCCTGTACAATTTGCATGAAAATAGTTATACTGAAAACTGCATAGTAAGATTGGGTATATGAGTCTCTGGGGCTATGACTAGCAATATGATGAACAGCAGTTTTTAGCACTTTCATGCAATCATAATTTTTCAGCATCAGTGACTGCAATTTGGTTAAGAGTTGTCACAATAACAAAGACAATGCTTTTCTATGAGGTTTGCAATGAGGCTAAACAAATCTGATTTAGTGTTACACGTGCTTCAGCTGTTTATGCACAGCATGGCACAGGAGAAGCCAGTGCTAAAGATCACCAAAAGAGTATTGCAACAGGTTTTTTGTTGGGTTTTTTTTTTTGTTTTTGATTAGAGATTTTCTTCCATTGCTTGATTTCTTTCACTACTTACATTGTTTTGTCTTCATATATTCTGGTATATTTAGCTCAGTATATTTTTTTTTCACTACAAAATTATGCAAAATAGACTACCAAGAAAATAATTTTAACACGTCTAACAGGAGAATCGCTTTGTGGATAGGGATGGAAGCTCTCTGTGCCTTGATCCAGGGACACTCTGTCTAATAATGCTGACATGCCCTTTAGCATATTTTGATATTGGTATTTCAGCTGTGTCCGAACAAAAATACAAAAAAAAATTTAATTCATTTATCAAATTTTTTGGCGTTCCATAATGTTGTCAGCCTTCATTAATGATGAATAATTCAACAGGACCGCTTCTAAGATGAATTTCAGAGCTTCTAATGGACCCTGGCAAAGATCTCTATTCATTTATAGTGTTTCTTTGTGGTTGCATAACGTGTGCAATGTAACCTTTGTGGTGGGGGGCGCTGATCGCTACAGGAGCAAGAAGAGGATGCAACAGAGACAAAGACCAGAAAACAGAAACGAAAGGTGGTTAAATCAAATCACAGCCATCCAGATTAAAAATGAAAGACTGCTTTTGGTAATAGGGCATAAAATGTCATGGGAGCCAGAGAATCATCATCACAAAAAAAAGCACTTATGCCTGCAAACACGTTGCAAACTGTCTGTATGAAAATGGGGGAAATGCACCAGATGAGGAACAGAGAGCACCTGCTTTCCCATTCAGCGATCAGTGCTGAAGTGAAAAATGAATATTAATCAACCTTGAAGATTATGTGGTGAGCAGGGATGATGTCATATTTCATTCATGTGCTCTAATGGAAATATTTGTGTGTGCGTGTGTGTTATAGGCGCTCGAAATTTTAGCTGCTGCTTAAGGTTGTAAATAGAGAGAGAAGAAGCAGACACTGCATCAGAATTTGAATTCAGCAGCATTACCCTAGGCTGCTTCGCTCCCATTCAGTACTCACCATTGTTTTGTTATCACATGGTTTCAATCAGTTTGGGCTGTAATCATGATTCATACCAAGATGTTCTTCAAATTCCAACAGTATTCCCTCTGCCATGACGGTTTTTTAGAGAAAGCTGCACTTTTTTAACAATCTGTCTTGTACATTATATACACTACAACAGGTCATTAAAATACCATAAAGGTGCATACTAAATGAGGACCACCCATCTGGGTATAACAGAGGATAGCGATAATCCTAAGAACGCTTTTTTAAAATAACTAACACTCTCTATCTCTGACGTTAAGAAAGACGTGTCCTCACATCACTGCGTGCTGTTCTCATCATCCTGAACTCTCCCGTTTTGCTGCTATAATTCATGAGTCATGCTTCACATTCTTGACCTTCACACGTCACATCTTCTTTCGACAATCCCTTCATAGTCTTCAGGTCTTAAGGATTTCTCTTCGCAGCCACTCTTTAACATCCCTCCCTGTGTTTTTCCTGTCACACTAGCTCTCTCTTCTTCCCTCCCCACTAACTCCAGCATCCGGCTTCTTCTATCTCTTTTTCTCTCTGCCTCCTGTTCGCATTAGTATTCAGTTCAGTCCCAGTCAGTCTAAGCGGGGAGGCTGTGGGTGTCTGCTCCTCTAGTTTGAAGCCACTGGAGTGAGGCACCCCGGCATGGCAGGAAGCTTTATTCATCAGAATTTAATTACTGAAAGAGACACACAAACAAACAAATAACTTCACAAAAAAAACCCAACTTGCTAAATATCTACCCAGCTTTGTTTGTCATCCTGTCCCCCCACACCCACCCCGCTATCTTTCTCACTCCCCTGCGTGGTGGTAAGTAGTGCTGCTGCTGCTGCTGCAAGCTGCCCCTGAGTGCAGTCTGCTCTGACAGATTTCATTAGAGCTGTAATGCAGCCTGTCTCAGTCTCTGCCTGTGATAAGTCCTTAAGGACAATGCAGACCTGAGACATCACGACACACAACACAGTGTTCAACAGCATGCTACAATACAGCATGACAAAGCAAAAGAAGAGGGTGGGTGGGGGAGGGGGCATAGTGTGGCATAGTCACCTTGAATTTTCAGAGTCGATAGCAACAGCGTTTTCATTTACCATCAATCATAGATGAATGTGTGTGGTGCAAGTATGCAAGTTAAAACATTCCACGCGATGTCCATGCACATATTATAAACACTACACCCTTGAGGGACTGGGCCGCACCATGCTGTGACTTATTCTGTTTCTCACTGAATACCTGCTGCATCTTAGCAACCCAGATGGCATTTGTAAAGACATTCAAATATCCACTGAAGCAGAATATGGTAATTCACACTTCAGTGCCAACTCAAGCAAAGAAGGGTGCTTCAGCCCCTGCTGCAAAAATGTCATAATTTCAGTGATGCTACAACATCCAAGCCTTCATGTTTTTCCACTCTCTTTTCGCTATTTATTGCACACAAGGGCTGCTCAGAGAAATAAAGGCAGAGTTTTGGCCCTCGGGCAACACTGTGAAGAGGTATCAAAGGTTTGATGTTGTCCTTGGGATCTATTACAGGAAAAAATGTGGACGTGTAGAACAAACACAGAACAAGTCTGTCCCAGTCCCACTTCACAGCCTTGTGCTCAGTTCTGCAGATTTCACATCTCACTGTCAAAGGCTGTATTTGGAAGAAAACTCAAACACAATGTGCTGAATCTTTGGATGGCAGAGTTTTATTGACAACAGATATGAGCAAAAGGCACTGCAGAGACCTGGCAGGATAAACTGTGTGATGTGCATGAAAGAAGAAAATAAACTGAGGTCCAAAGAAACAAACAGGGAAAAGAATACTGGGCTATTTATATATGCTGAGAGTTGACGAGTGAAGAAAGGTGGTGAATGAGACACAGTTGAAGCTGATTGAGACAATCAGACAGGGAGGAAGCAAAACGAGAAGAAACTGCCAAAGTAAAACAGGAAATACAACAAAATCAAGATGTAAACCAAACAGACGGGGAAGGAAGTTAAAATATTGCAAGATATTGAAGGAAATTAAACCAAACAAAAGACAAATACTAATCACAGAGACAAGAAGTAGACAGGGGAACAGGCACAGAAAGAAGAGAGCGAGGGAGGAATAAACAGGGAAACACTGAAGGAACTGAAGCTGCTACGGGTAATTTACTTCTGGTAATAAAATTCAAGAGAAAAACCAAAACACAGGGTCATAAAACGTATCACCCGAATAAAGTAGATGAAGGAATCAAAAACTCTGTAATAAAATCGCCAGAAATGAAAGTCACAATCTAATAGAATAATAAATGAAATCAGGAACCCAAAGTTTCAAAACTTCAGAAATAATAAATTCCGAACAGGAACTCAAACTCAAATATATTCAGATATATTCTCATACTCAAGCCTGGGACCATGACACTGACGCCACACAAACCATGTGGTCTTCTCATATTCAACACATACTTGTAAGTTGCATGCTGCTCAAGATTTTCAACTGAATCATTTTAAGAGAACAACATTAGAGAGGAAAGATGCATTTAAGTTTGTCACTAATTTGGCATCATCTGTGGTTTCTGGCCACTTCATAAAGTACAATCTAACAACAAACATACTAAATATTACCTTTTTCCATCGCACCATGATCAGCAGCAGTCTTATAAACCACCTCTCAATTATGAGCGATGTTGTCATTGGAAAAAAAAATCTCCTATCCTCTACTCATCCCAGTTTCATAAACTACATCTCGCATGCAAATTCTTTTTCATACTGACATATGCCACTGTGATGATGTGCCACTGTTTTGCTGCTTGTGTCATATCTTAGTGGTGTGTTGCTGTTATTTGATCATTACGGGAAAATGATTAAAACTGTTAAAATTCTTTATATATTTTGTACTAATATTTGGCACTCCTATAATATGATGTGCAAGACATGAGTCAAATAAAAAAAGCATAGCGAGTGACAGTCTCAGTCACTGGAATTAACACGTGTTACACAAATCACATTCTAAAACAATTATTCAATAAATGAATCAACAAATGTCCTTATGAAACTAGTGGTAACGATCAACCTTTGTTATAGGACTATCACCAGGCCTGTATTAGTAGTAGTTGTAACAGTTATGTAAAATGTAACATTGTTACAGAGGCTTGTGAAGGGGATGCGATAACAATAAGAATTAACACACCTTACACCGAACCCTAATGAGGCATTGTATGTTAAATTGTTTAAATAATTGAAATACTTATTGTTTAAATCTAGATTGCTTAGTTATAGCTCAACTAAAGGCATGACAAAAAACTGCAAAAAAAAGAAGAAGCAGCGAGCAATTGTGTCTAGCTTACTGTAAATTTCAACAGAAGAAGAAGAAGAAGGTTTCGAACTTTGTTAGGAGCAACCTCAACTGCTAAACACTGTTGAAAAAGAGGACACGAACGACAGAGGATTTATATCAGACATATTCAATGAGTAAATATGATGAGTAAATTTCTTAAACTGAGTATCTCTTATTAAATCAAAGAGTGTTGTGTGTTGTCATTTATGTGTAGGTGCAATGTGTATCACAAACTGGTAGCCTTTTTTTTTTACTAGTAACTATTCAGGTTGGCTCAACTCAACTTCCACTCTGTTTTTAGGGCTTTCCATTAAGTAGTAATACCTTGGTATCAGGTACTTTTTTAGTACCTACTCGGCTGGGGTTCTAAGTGATTTGAGGCCATCTGAAAATGTGACATCAACAGACTGCATGACACTGATTGGCTAGTATATGGCATCATTCGATTAGTCATCAGTGCGTCTCCCTCACGAAAATCAAAACCGCCATTTTTTAAAAGCTACCAGTGAGAGAAATGGCTGCACAACAAACAACACCACTGAGTCCGACAAAAAGCCATACACTGAGCAACAGGTATACCATCGCCTCAACATCCTGTTTTGGCCACATTGCTATAACGACCCCACACATGACCGAACTGAAAATGAAAATGGTACATATATTGTAACCTTAACTATCTGTATATATGGAAAATAAGGTTATATTCACAACTGTATTTTACAGTCTTTTTCTGTAATAAATTAATAAATAAATGAAATTTTGTCGTTATTTACTGTCAATTTTTTGTGTTATTTTCCCACTGATATTTGTAAGCATAAAATTTTAACTCACATTCTATTTTTCTAATTTTATGAATTTTTTAATGTATTTATTAATAATAGGGACGTTCTTTAACATTTATAGGAAAAACTCTAGATCACAGATTATTGCATTGTATTATAGCACCATAAGACAAGTGCCATTTAGTTCCATTATATTCCAGAGAACACACACATCTTTACAGCCAATAGCTGGAAAAACTAGGAATCACATAACAAAACAATATGAGTCTCACTACAGGCAAGAAAACAATATGGAGCTTTCTTAGCTCTGTTTTTTAATCATTCTACTCTTTTTGTACAACCACATGATGCAGCCTACTCAGCCAACATCCTGCTCTACAACCCTGAAGAATCAATACAATGTACCCGGTAAACTTCATTACCTTGCTGCTTAGTAATGCTTCCTCCTATTCAATACTTTGACATTGAGTTCAAGTGCTGCTTGTGTGTCTTATATGTGCATGTCGTCCTTCTCGGTTATAAAGATAGTCTAGTTGGAAATGCTGACTAGTATCACACACACAACTTAACACAGATGGTAGGAAAACCTACTTTGCCATCAGATTAAAGCTAGCTGCCTGCATGCACTGTATGACCCCAGTCACTCTTTATTTTGAAATTGTACTTATTTGGTTGAGCATAGGATGGCGGAACTGCTTCTTCACGTGGAGACCTTTCTCTTTTTGTATTCCCACGCAAGAGCACACCGTGACAAAGTCATTTCAGTCTGTGGTCCTGTGAGAGCGCAGCGATATTCAAGGACAAATCACACTGTCCCCTGCATGAAGCCTCAGGTTTAAGCAACACTTCTGGCATGCTGATGCTATCTCTTCATTCGTAGAAAAAACACAGTCCTGCACTGTCAGTAATGTGGGCTTTGATGTGTGTGTGTGTGTGTGTGTGTGTGTGTGTGTGTGTGTGTGTGAGTGTGAGAGAGAGAGAGAGAGAGAGCCATTTTACCTCTGAAATATTAAGACACTGCAGGTAAACACTGATGCAACCCCGCCTTAATTCTCACCTCACTGCCTGCAATAGAAAGGTGAGTCAGTTTTGGGAAGGTTGGTATGCCATTGAGCAACTAATAACTGGTATGAACATGCTTTCAAAGGAACAGTCACCAAACACCATGGCATTCTTGCTTTACTAAACAATCTTTAGTTTGTGCCAAAATCACTTGTCAGTTCAAACCTGCAGCTGACAGCAGGAAGGCAATGTTATCATAAAGACAATAGATAAAATCTGCAAAACCTGCAGTTTCGGTATTCGCACTTGTTTTCATGCTCTTGAACTTTATGTGAGACATGCTTGGGCCACCTCTGTAATTGTGGCTCAAAATTAAGCCTTAGCAGAGCAGTCTCCTGATCCTGTTACAACACAACAAGCACTTACTTTAAACATTTAACTGTCACATCAGAAAGAAGCCGATAGATACTGATGTGTTTGAACATGTCATCGATTAAACTTTTGTGGTGCTCAGGTACACAATTGAGTTTAGTATTATTTCAACCTGTGACTTGCTGGCCTTGCCCAATTTTCTGTGATATGACACAACAAATTTTGAATTGCATAAAACTGTGCTGCCTTGTCTTGTACTGACTGTCTTGAGAGAACCATTCTATATTTTCTCACATTCAGCAAATCAGGAGGTGGGGCACACCAAATAAATAGCTTTGTCTGTGCATCACAGTTAAGATGGCAAAAAAGGTCTCTGTTCGCAAGACTTTAAAGACGATTTTCGAAAAGAGTGAAGCTGCAGGAGATAATGAAGAGGATGAGTTTTCAGAATTTAAAGATCACATTTCTGGCACTTCAGAGTCTGATAGTGAGTTTCAGGATGAGGATGCAATCGACCTTGAGCAAAACAATCTGGTCAGCAGCCAGCCCATCAAAAGACAGGAAGTAGATGAATATGGATGTTAAAAAACAGTGAAATTGAATGATCTCTTTGACAAAGACTGTGTCGCACTGCAGTGCTGTCAATGTGACAAAGATACAACCAGGGCCAACATGTCCAGGACATCAACCCAGATGACATCCAGAAAATCGTTCTAGATTGCAATAATGTATAGGGGAAAAAGGTGGAAGAAGATGGATCGAACCCATTTACATGCATAGTTTGGGCTTTTTATTCTTGCTGGAGTTTTCAGACCTAAAGGAGAATCTACAGAATCCCAGTGCGATGCAAAAACTGGCAGACAACTTTTCCATAACACAATGTCTCTGGAAAACATTTACACTATATCTAGTTTTCTGTTTTGATAACTGAAATGACAGACTTGCAATGGATCGTGGGAGTGCACCGCCTTCCCTTGTTCTACAATCCTTGCCATAATGTTGGTGAGCAGCTGATGCAATTTAGGGTGCCCTTTCAGTCACTACATGCCATCTAAACCTGCAAAATACAAAATCCAGATCTGGGTTGCCTGTGATGCTTAGTTTAAAACTTCATCATGAAGATAAGTGGCCTTTTGGTCAAAAACAGTTCTGTGCCTGTTTTGCACACTTAAGGTTCCAAACCATGCAATTAGAGAACAAGAAAGCACAGGTTCAATAAATAGGCTTATAAAACAGTGTCATAATTTTCCTGTCAACACTGAAGACGTGCAAACTTGGGCAGACCTATAATCTTTGCTGGCCTTTTTTATAGAAAATTTGCAGACTTGACTGAGTGTTGGCATTGAAATTCTGTTTATTATTAATAATGGTGCTCAGATACTTGGGCTGGTGAGATGGTTAATAGGTAAGAACAAATTGTGCTCTTCCTAAAATCAGCAACCATATTCTTGGTCTTATTGGTGTTTAACCTCAAATAATGTATGTAACCATGTCTTGTGCATACTTTAAAATATCTTGGTGCTGTATTATTTAATGCCACCTCTTCAACTCTGGCGTATGTGCAACTCCCAGAATTGCTGATATGATATTTAAAGTCTGAAAAAAAAAGTTAGTACTGATTACAGTTTTTTTTTTTTTTATTAAAAGAGTTCTTCAGGCTGAATGTCATTAAACCATTATTTTTAAAAACATACTTCTTGGATATAGTATCGGATTAAAATACATTTGCACAAACACTGATTCTAATGCAACCAAATGAATGTAACACATATTTTAAGGATACAATTTCCAAACCCCTCCATGCAACTTATCATAAATTCAAGTGCAAAACAAGTTTCTGCAAACTAGTTGACTAGTTGTGTCTTTTTTTAGTTGTGAGAAACCTCATCAAAATTGTATTTATGTGAGGCAGGGGAATTTTCACACAGAGATCAAAGTAATGTGTACAAATTAGCAATACTAATTGTATTAATCAGTTATTATAATTAGCTCAGGGTCACAAATCGAGTACACACAGTAGTCAGTCGTTCTGGATTTGGAAAAACTGAGTGGACATGAGTACTCTTCAGCCCAATGGGAACTTTGCAGTTTTTGTTGCATACGAAGTTTAAGAGACACCGTTTTAACAGAAAAGCCACTTTTTCTTATCCCACTAAAGGCTTTGCTGCACCTGCCGAGGGAAGCAGAGACAATGGGGTAAAACGAGCTCATCCATCAACTCCTCTGAGCCCTTCCCATCTCTCTCGCCCTGATCTCTGTTTCCTGTTGTGCAGGAAGCGTAGCTTTATCTGCTCCACCCACTGGTTGGAAGGCTAAACACTGTGTGGGACAGAGATACAAAGCAGGAGTGCGTGACTGACAACCAAATCTCATATTACCTGAGTTTGGATCACTAAATAGATCAACTGAAGTCAGAGTTAATGCATTTGAAGAAGGTGACATTAAAAGAACCTTCAGAGCATTAAAGCAGATTTACTGAATGCAACCCACAAAGAAAGCTCTTTGCAGCTGCACATTTTCATTGTAAGAGGCTAGCAACGGTTCATTAACTCAGGAAACAGTCTGGCAGGAAAAGTACTGTTGGGTTAAATTAGGCTGCAGGAAGCCTTGTGCTTAGACAGCCTTCTCTTTCCTGCTGGAAGGAAAGGTGTGATCATTGATGCACTCTCTGATCTGCAGCTGCAGACCTTTGTATATAAAACTAACATTCCTCTGTTATATATGCTAAGTGGGGGAAAAAATCCCGCCATTAGAGAGGTCTTTACACAATACATACACAGTTAGCTGTCGTTTCTTCAATATAGCCATTAAATAAGTTTTCAAGTTATGAGCCTAAGCAATTGACATCAGCAGGGCATCAGCACAGTGCACAGTGTGTATGCAAATGGCATGTTAGCAACGTTAGGCGAAGATACCACTTCACACCAACGCATTCATAGAATCATTCTGTGTGCGACTTTTGCATACTGATCATTGTTCCGCACACACAGATGCCACTGTTTACATCCATATCGGAAGGTTCTTCACTCTTAATTAATAAGCTCTTCATTGGCCAGAAACTAGCCAGATGAGACCAAAGTAGTGACGTTTGGCCCATAATCTGCAACATTTATTACAATATCAGCACAAACAGCTCATTAATAAAGTCCTCTGTATGTAAAAGTATTACAGAGTCAAATGTGAGCTTGGCTGAAACTGAGCCATCCAACAGGGCCCACGTTCGCCAGGAAGTCTTCAATAGAAAAGAATCCAGATAGTGATAGTGACTGAAGTCATGCAAAAAGTCATACAGTTACTGCTGCTAAATGTGGTTTCACAATCTCCTGGATCATGAGGTGTGTTCATTTTTTCCACCTGACTGAATAGAGTCATGTGAAAACCTTTTTTTCCATCTAAGTGTAAATCTGTGAAAATAACCGCACGCAAGCTGCGTGACACATAACAACAAAATGCCAATGCTCAGCAGCGAGAATGACTTCCTTATCTTCTGAAAAAATGTGTGGGTATCTAACAGCACAGTCCTCAGGAATATGGGGCTTTCGTTTTATTATGAGCACTAAGGTCTGCTATGGATTTGGTGACGTGTCTTTTGTTGAAAAACATCTAGGTAACAACTTATTATAATATTCATCTCAGTATACAGTCTGACAGCTTCTGTTAAATTATTTACAGAAGAAGAAAATCAGTGCACATAAAGCACTATTAGCCTTTTGTTGTTGTTGTTGTTGTTGTTGTTGTTATGGCTCTGTCAATGAAATGGTCCACCTGATTGCCAACTGGCAAATCAACAAGTACCTAAAGATGCATTAAAGGGTATACATGTTTCATGTGTCGATTTGTTGTTAAACAGCAAAATATGCGATTGCTTCGGGTGGTGATGCATATATGTGCTTATCTGTTAGCTGGCAGTTCAGTCCTTATCCCATTCCTGGGCAGTCAAAATGATTCAGCATAAACATGAGACAAAGCCATTGAAGTTGTGAAGAAGAGTTTAACAGCTCTCCCACAGCTGAATAATGAGCTGTCATTTCTGCTGACGTCTTTCAGAGCTTTGCACAAGCTGCTCAGTGCTGCACTTTTTGTGAACTTTATCTCGGCAAGTCTATTCCAGGAAACAAAAGGAACAAACCTAGTTAATATTCACAAGGTCCCTACTGACTTAAAAACTTCAGTGACCAATGTTTCTCTTTAGCCTGGATATTTGGCAAGCAAATGGCAGCTCTCTTATGATTTGGTTGCATTTACCTATGAGCACTGAGAATCCCAATCTGCCCTTTCTGGGCCAGTAGTGCTTTCTATTTCTTAGGAATCACACAACTACTTTCTATTCCTGCAGAAATGCTTTCTCTTAATTAAGTGTTGCCATGTAGCACACAACCATGTGACACACATGCTGCCATACACACAGGCTTTGCACTAATTGGTTTGCTGTATATGTAGCTGGCATTCTCCACAGTGCTGTGACAGTTGATTGCTAATGGACTGAAACTATGGGTCCTGCTGTGAGGCTGCTGCGTCACCTCATCATCATTCCAGATCCCATACTGTAACAACCAATGCCTCACTCTTCCACCAAGTCTTTTCAGCACCTAATTCCACCATTAGGTGATTTTCTTTTACCGGTAATGACTAACAAATCAGCTCTCCTGCCAGCCTAAAATCGTTTTCTTTTTTCATTCTTCCTGCACCTTTGACACAGGAAAACAAAAACCCTCATGCTAAGTAAACAACCTCCTGACTCTTTTGTCACTGCACTGTAGGTGACATGATGCTGCAAATTTAAATTCAGTCTAAATATGATACTAAGTTCTAACAGAACATTTACACTGACAGTTTCATCACTTCACAGATGTACAGTAGAATGTTTTATCATTGTTTAAAGCGGGATAAAACACCAAGGTAGTTTAATTCAAAACTGGAAAAAAACCAAAAATATTTTTTTCTATTTTTTTTGCTTCTTTCCATTATTTGTACTTTCCAGTTCAGGGCGCTGAAGCTTGTCCCAGCTGTCATAGGGTGAGAGATAAGGAATTGTCCAAAGAATTGGACAGGTCACAATGTCTCACAAAGCTAACACCTACACATAGACAGCCATTCAGACACACATAGATTCCCACCTATGGCCAATTTTGAATCACGAGTTAACCTGAACCTATCTGTCTTTGGACTGTGGGAGGACGATGGAGTTTCACATAAGGGGGTAAACCTGCAAACACACAAAAACACCCCAGCCTGGATTCACAGATATACAATGTTTGCCAGTATTTAAAAGTCTTTGGCTACAACATGGCAATACTTTAGCGCACAACTCTAAAATAGCTATGTTATATAATAATTACATTATAATAACTGTGTTATATTACAGATTAAGTTGCCCTAATATGTTAATTATAGCACTGATAAAGTCAACCTAATAATGTAATATGTATTTAAAACTAAAGTGAGTCATTTAGCAATATGAAAGTAATCTGAATATGATGCTGGGGTTACTTTGTAATTTACTGTGAGGCTTTCTTTTACTGTTAAACATAATTCATGCATTTAACAGAAATGAGCCATCTGCATTAATTACCAGTAAAGTCATATGAGTGTTATAAACATCAACAGAGAGCCTTGTATGACCTATTAGTTTTTAGTCAAAATGGGAAAGTTTGAGAATAAAAATAACCCTCTGGGCTATGTAGTCTATTGTCATGGATGACTGGATCGACGCAGAAGACCTTTAGTGTAGTATCTAACGAAGCAGAGAGGAAAAACTCCACCAAGCCCCCTGGGGGAAGGTTTCCATCTATCTGCATGTTATATAAACACTACAGCAAGTAAATCTATTCAGATATAAAAGTCACACAGACTAACTGTAAATGAAACGGGGTTCTGTCATTCTCACTTTTTTCAGTGACGCATTCCACTTTAAGTGTTTAGACATCAGTGAAATACAGCTGCTGAAAACAACTTTTCTCCTCTGTGTTGCATAATCTTTGAGGAGTTTAAGCTTAATGAATTTTTAAAGTCTTTCTTGGCAGTAAAATGTCTGAGCCGAGGCACTGATGCTGAAGTCAGTCAAGTCGCACAGGACTCTTGTCTAGTCACTGTGTCAGAAGGGAGATTTTGGGGGGGGTGGGTGAACAAGTGAGCTCATCTTGTCTACCTCCCACGACAGGCTGTGTAAACATGTGATCTGATTTTGTGTGTATCTTGTGATCGGCAAGAAATGACATCATCATCAGCAGAGGCAAAGACATGAGACACTGACAGATTTTTCATGTAATGAAATGCTCTGAGAAAAATGCATGAGGACTGACTCAAAATCTGGAAACGGAGAGATCGATGAAAATACCTGACAGGATGTTTTAATAAAGGGAATAGAAATGTGCTCTGTGGCAGCTCTCATTTCCAGGTGAGGTGAATCAGCGAGAGAAACACTGAGAATCTTCTACTTGAGCTACTCAGTCGACTTGAATTTCAGCAACAAAGACAAAAATAAAATGACTTTAATTACTGTGTCTATTCCACTGCCTTGTGAAGTGCTTCCTGAAATGTTGCAAATACTTACAAATAGAGTTTTGGAAAACCCTTAACATGTATGTTTTTCTCTGTGTGTATTAGTATGTGTATTTCATGTGAGATTCCCAGACATCTCCACCTTTCTGCACTCTTTCCTGTCTTCCTGGCTCGTTCTCATCACAATATTTATCATTAGCTGGCAATAATGAGCACTGGAGGAATTTTGTGTGTAATGTGATTAGCTCTTTCTATCTACAGGGGATAAAAATAGGACTAATAATTAAAATTTAAGGTGGCTTATTAGCAAAGCAGCTGTTAAAATCAGTACATTTAAATGATTTCTCAGAGCTAATCTGAAGGTTATATTGGGGCCTGCACCTTGCCTGTTTCATTAAACCCAGCATGGCAGAAGTTGGGTCATCATCAAAGCTTTCCTTACTAATGTGCTGAAGGAGTTTCTGGCCAGGGTGGTTAATAACAGAAAGGTCATCTGTTAAAATGATAAATGACTGAACATTAATTTACTCGCTAATGCTGGCTTTGTTTTCACACAAAACTCATATCATAATTGATCTCACAGCAGTGAAAGCAGAACCAGCAGCAGCTTGTCTAGCAAGCTAGTTCACCATCAGCCTCCCATCAAAGACCACCAACGGTTTATTCACAGTGCACATCTCATCCAACCAGAAAAAAGCTTCTGGCCTCACAGCTTATTAGTCAGACAATTGGACAGTAAAAAAACAGAAAAATAAAGCAAGTTCAAAGGTGTCTTTAACTTGGAATTGTAAGGCCACCAGATGGCGATAGTGAAAGTTACAAAAAGACTTCTGGTTCTATAGAAGTCTATAGGAATTCTATACCTTGATCTCTGTAACTGCTTTACAGCCGAGTTTATTGAACCATTTGTGGTCATACTGAATAAAAATCAATCTTGGTCATACTGTGTTTCATAATGGGGGGTTTCGATATACACCGTGGCAATGGCTCCTTATCCTTATAAGATGGCAGTAATATAGGAGACTACTAGCTTTCACTATGGCAAGTTTTAATTGGTCTCTGCTTTTAGATTTCACTGGACAAATACTGCTTGCCTTACTTGCCCTGACTAAACACCACTGATTGATTTTTCAGTTTTCCATCAAAGACAGCTGACGCCAGCTTAGAAACTTGCATCTCCATAGTATGTAGGTATCGTTATCATTCTTTGATTTTGGACAAAGGATCCTCACATTAAGAAACTTAAGGAACAATAAACAAAAGCTACCACTTGCAGAGTGAGATTGCAGAGGCAGATAGAAGATAAACCGCCGGAAGGCATTTTTATTGTCTAACTACATAAAAGATCTTCCTCATTCCTGATAGGTTTGAACATTGGACTAGGAAGCATGCCCAGACTTGTTCACACTCTTGCAAAGAGTTACTTCATGTTTGTTTTGAAAGGATAGTCAAGGAGGTGTTTTTCCATCACTCTTATCAATTTGCTGATAGCTGATAGAGGTGAAATTCTTTTTGCAAGGTGCTGTAGACTGTATCCAACAAAATTGACAGGCTGGTAATGAGCAAAATCCTGCTTCTATTTTTCCTGTGCCTCCTCTGATTTGCGACAAACAGTGACAAACAACTGAGACACAAGTCCATCCATATCCAAAGTGTTCACAGACATAATGAACATAGACACTGTGGTGTCAGACATGTGTTTTGGGACTCTGGTTTGAAGCTTTAATTTTATCTGTGTTTGGAGCCAAAAATGATCCGAGGGTGGTAACAGCTAAATGTATCCATAAACTGTATGAGTGAAATACTTTCATTTCACTCAGTAAAACTGGAGGACTTTGATGGGCTGTTAGGACAATAAACCACACAGCAAGACATATTATTTGGCAGATAATTGCATTAAAAGATATGTGTGTGTGTGTGTGTGTGTGTGTGTGTGTGTGTGTGTAGTGGCTCTAAAAGCAAAGCAATCTCACAGACTCCTTAATAAACACATAAAAAGAAATGATATATCAGAGTAGAATACAAGTATACAATTGCGAGGAATCATAGCACTTCACACAGTCACAGTCATCCTTAAAAGAGGTCATCAGAGCATTGCAGGATATTTACACTCTATAGCTCAGAGTCTGTTTTTGTGCCAGCAGCCCTGAGAACCTGGGCGAAACCCATACACAAAAAACAAACACTGCTACAAGTGTGAGATTTAAATCCCCTGACCTGCTGTGCAGCGGTGAACTTGCCACCGTATGCATTTAAAAGGTGTTAGTCAAGCATGGATACGGGCCTGCGGGTGGGCTTTTAGTTGACACACACACAGATGCACAGACACAACTCGCAATTACAGTCATCGCATCACTCTGAAAGGAGAGTGAGTAAAGCTGTTTGTCTGTGTTTCTGCACTTAGCTGGTGTAGTCACACAGGTGACCTCAGGAGAGCCTCAGAGTACGTGCTGACACCTGCTCCTCAGCACGTGTAAAGGTATCTGAAAGAAAACCAGACAGTCCTTATATGGAAGTCACAATGCAAAGTCCAAAACAGATACATAGGGTTGTGAATTTCTTTGTACTCTTTTAGAATCTGAATACATGATTATAAATATGTGTATATGTCCAATTCATTTCAGCCTTACTTTTCTACCTTCTACCTAACCTGAGCTATCCCACTGCCACATTAGTTTCTGTCCTTTCTACTCAGTCACAGTGAATATCTTAGCATCTTCCAGTCTGCCACCTCCAGCTCTGCCTCCTGTGGCCATTAGTTCCACTTGCTCCATTCTGCCTGCACTCTCTTCTTCACCTCTCTTGTTCAGTGTCTGTAACTTTGGATGGTTACTCATCCACCTTCACTACCTCCGCTCCTTGCAGCTTCACTGTGACACCTGTGTCCATCCCATTGACACACATGTGTTCTGTCTTGCATCTCCTTACTTTCATTCCTCTTCCTCCTGAGCATACCTCCACTTCTCCAGGCTCTCTTCCACCTGCTGCCTACCCTCGCTACAGACCACAATGTCATCTGCAAAAACAGTCATGATCCACAGAAACTCCTGCTTGACTTCATCTGTCAGCTTGATCATCACCAATGTAAACAAAAAGTAACTCAGACCTGACGTCTGATGTAATCCCACTTTTTGCAATATATTTACCTTCATATATCCCACCCCCGCCTTGAAACCACACGACACTCCTACCGCACACCTGACCACTGTCTTGTTGTCTTCATACATGTGCTACACCACCCTCACATGCTTCCTTGCCACTCCTGATTTCCTCATGCAGTACCTTTCCTTCTCTGTACTTCTTCAACAACTGTCTAAAAGTAAACATTGCATCTTTCTCATGCCATTTTATTTCATGTCATTTTAACTTTGGGGATAAAGATAAAGAAAAAACATTTTTTCTTCTTTTCTTTTTTGTTTTGTCTTTACTGTATCTCCTTGTTACCCCTTAGCCTTATCCTGAAACCCCTCAAGGGAAACCCTCCCCTACAAAATTGGACATGACATAATCTAAGTGATATCACTTATGAAACACAAGCTACTCCACCTGCATCTTTGAACATTCAGTTTGTCAGTGATGTCTTGGTTTTCCCCTCTATTTACCCCACTGGCTGTATTTTTCTTTAATAATTTATACATCTGCTTAACCTTTCTTCCCTTATCTACTATCAAAATCCAGCATCATCACACGCTCATCCTGCTATTTCAACAGGATTGTTGGGTTAGAGTCCAGCTCGCCATTCTCCTTCCAGCTCTAAATTCATGTGGCTTATTGTTCCCATTTCATCCGCTAAACTAAACAGAGGATATCCAGTAGGATGTGTTCCTGTTCACTTCCTCTGAAAGGAATACAAACAGTGACAACTGCTATTGTCCTGCTGCTTCGTTAACAGTAAATGGCATGACAGTTCGTCAACAATTATCGTGTCACATTTGGCTAGCTGAAAATTTATTCATGAACGCATGTACCTCAGTGACTGTCACTGTCTATCACTCCTGTCTCAGTCAGTTTCAATCATTCAGAAGAGCCATTGCAGCAGCTGCTCCCCATTTGTTGTATAACAAGCAAAACTGATTTGTAATGCAGTGATTATGGCTCTCAAATTACCCATATCATATGGGTTTTTACTTTCTATATTATATAGCATATTTACTTGCCATGTTTTTGTCTATTTTAAAATGCCTAAACTTTGCTCTTAACTCCGGGGTATTGTCAAATGGTCCAAGTAAAACATCTGTGTAACTTGTTTATGCAGACGGTGTTATCTGGGTGGATACTTCCTGTGGGTGTCAGGTGATTAACACAAAATAAACACAAGTGTAAAGTAAAAGCATGGTGATAAGGAAGATAAGTTTTGGCAAAAAGCTAAGACAAAGACAGTCTGAAAATACTGTTGCAAGCATCATGAGCAAGTTACCAGTAAGCTGAAAGCAATGAGAGAAAAGAACAAAGCTGTGATTAGGAGAGTCATTTGTGAATCAACTCTTGCAACAATGTGAAGTTCACAACCTTAGTTTTTTTGGTCACCATGACATAAAAATTGTTTAGATATTATCACTGATTAAATCTAATTCATATTATGTCTACAGTAAGCCAAGAAAAATGATAAGTTCATTTACCTACATCTTTACTATGGCCTCAGTGACACAGTCCAAGGGTCAATGACCACCCATCACCTATTGATCACTAGATAAAACTATTCTCCAACTGGTTGGCAAGTGGTTGTTGGAGGTTTCTGGCTGTTGCTGGGTGAAATCAGTCACAAAGAGCGTGTTGCCAGAAACAAATCCTTGTAATTGCTTTGGTCATGAGCAGATTTGCGTGGTTGCCTTTAGTTTGTATGGAAAGTCGTCGTCGACAAACACTTACCAAAACCATTCTCCAAGTGTGAATGAAACTGGAAACAGTGCAATGCAGTTGCACCTTTTGGAACACCTTAATTGTAGCAGCAGGGATGGCAAAACTATTACTTTGAAAGTGAGCGTTCTCAATTTCAGGTTTGTGCGGCACTTTCACTGTGTGCAGTTTCACTACTGCTCTGAGAGTAGTTAACAAGTGTTTTGAGACAAGTCTGTGTTTGCTATACAAACTATGGGCGACCGCAGCAACCTGCCTACAATCAAAGCAATCACACAGAGGTTTCTGGTGTACTGATGTGTACTTCTTTGTAACAGTATTCACGTAGCAACTGCTAGCAAACACTCACCCACCAGTCATGAAATATGTATAAAATGTGGATGTTGCTTGGAAACATTAACCCAATGCAAAAGTGTACTTGCATCGTATATAAAGGCCATCAGATGGTGATAACTGTGATTACAAAAAGGGTTTCGGTCCCACAGATGTCTACAGGAAAACAGCTTTCTGAATTGACCTCAGTAAACACGTTCCTGATTAATTTGCGCTTTCAGTTACTTGTTTCAGGTATATTGAATATGCAAGAAATATCTCATAAACAGGACTTTCACAAGTCAGTGCATGACATCACAGCAACTACATCCATACTGTCTATGAGCAATACACATTTCTAACTGCACAACTTTTGCTCTTTAAAGCATTATGAGCCCATTTTTTTTCTTCAGTTGAATGTTTTAAATGATGTGTAGGGAAAGATCTCAGTTTAGATATAATGCTTTCGCATTTGTACCCTGTGAGACTTGGTTATCAGTCTATGAAATAATATTATTGCAATGTTTAACCAAGGAGGTGTGCACGCAATTCAGGATGACTAACAAAGCAGCCAAATTAATAACAGCTGGATGTTTACGTGCGGGCGAGGATGAGAGCGCCAGTTGCCATAGGAACAGTAGTGTCTCCCACTCAGCTCAATAGCAGAGCAAGTGCACACTGCAGATCTATTATTGCAGATGATGCATTGATTGGCTCATTGATGGGGCCGTCAGGCAAGCCGCCGGAAACATTTATCTTGACCACGCGAACCTCATACCTGACCCTCCTGTTTCCTTTCTGTCCTGGCATTTCAATTTTTCTCTCTCTTGCTATTTCTATGCCAAAGCTGATTTTTTTCATGAATGAGTGAGCGTAGACAAAGGAGAGAGCAAAAGCATCAACAAAAGGCAGTTTCGGCTATATAATGACAGCTTCTTTTCTTCCCTTCAGTGAATATTTGCACCTGATACCCTATATTTAACAGCACGTAAATACAGTTTAGGTTGTAGCTATTCTCAAACAGAAATTTAGATTTGAAAAATCGCAAATTAAATATAACTTTAAAAATGTTTTCCCTTGAGTGTGTAAGCACTGGCCCTGTGGAGATTCATCTTCCCCCAGCCGTCATCATGGAGAGTCCTCCTCCATCCAGCACCACAGTCCATTTGTCCACCCCTGCACTTGCCTAGTGCATGCTGGGAGAATGGCAATCTGGGTAACAGTACTTTTAGCATTTACCAGACGAAGGCGTGTTAATGTGGGCATGGAGAAATGCCAAAGGTCCATGGCTTTTTGACACAGACTTTTCAGTTAGAATAGCTGAACAAACTTTATTACTGAGTCAGAGATCTAAACTCCTTGAAGTTCAGATCTTGTTACAGCAAGTTGACATTCCTACAGCGATATTAGGAAAAGACAAGAGCTTCTGAAGAGCTTAAAGAATACACAGTCCTCTGTATCGAGCAGTTTTACTGGCACTTAAGTGTGTGGGCAAGTTATGACAATGTGAAAGGTGCAGCACTGAATCAAAGCTTTTTGTATCAACAATGCTGAATCGGCTAGATTCAGTGACTCTGACATATATTTACATAAAAATATAAGATTTATATTATGTTTAATCTTTGCAGCACATGAGCAGCTTCAGCACAACTCTAGAAAGGCAGGTTAACATTAAAGTGTGAACTTGTTGAGCAACCCAGCCCCACCTCTAAGCGTGTGTGCATGTGAGTGCCGTGCAGGATTTGCTTTGTCCATGTGTCTCCAATGTGAATCACCGGATTGAAATGCTGCTTTGAAGCCTCGGGAGTTTCCTCCCTCCACAAAGCAGGGCTGTGTTTCAACACTTGCCACACGTTGCAGATCGTTACTAAAAGCTTTCCACACTTGGTGACACTAACACTGCTTTCCTTAAGTACCCTTTGAGCCGTGTGTCTGTATTATTTGGCGTGACAGAATCATGAAGAGAGGACCACACTTTTCTTTTAATCTAGTGAGGGCTCACGCAGTGTGAGCAGTACAGCAACCAGTCAGTTTGCTTTTTAATTTGAATTTTATTTTGTATTTTTATTTGGTCGTATTGTATTACTTAGCCGGATTGTACTTTTACAAACTACTGTGGCAGCTTTTGAAAAAAAAATCACTAAGCTGACCTTCAAAATGACAGCTTGAGGTGATAGCTGGAACAAATAAAATTGCGAGTGACTCAGCTGTAACTCCCAGACATGTTGAAACTTTGCAAATGTAAGAATTTTAATATGAGAAAGGGACTTTCAGAAAGCCTCACAGCACATCCGTTTATGTGCTGGTATGGATGGAATTTTTACTTAGCGATACCAAACCATAATTATCTCCCAACCCGATGCATTTCAGTGATCATGTGTAAAACCACAACGCTATAATGAAACGGATGGGAGGATGCTGCAGGACTTTTGGACGAGCTTTAGTTTCCACAGGAATTGCAACCAAATGCCTGTAATGCTGGTGACAGAGACAGGTCTGACTGTTTGTGCTACCCTAATCAACGGTCTACAGAAAATCTGTATTACGTATCGTGTTTTATGTGGTAATGCCATAGAGGGTATGTGAAAGATAATGGTAACCACATGTTTGAGGACAAGAGAGCACACTTGTAAATAATTGGATAATGCTTCCATGGACACTGCATGGGTCCGTGCCAGACCAAATAATTCATGGTAAGTAATAGACGATTAAAATACCACAGTTTCACTCCCCAAAACAGAAGCACAGGCTTTTCGGTTGGCATCTTAGTGGAATTAGCTACACAGCAAGTCATTTTTTTGGTAACACAGTTGCATTAACAGTGACTGAAGCTAATGAGAATCTAATGACAGCAAAAGTTTATTTATTGATTGATTTCACTGACCAAGATGTAAACATCTCCTGAAGAGTTGGGTATTTTAACATGAAAGTCTACAGGGACTGAGCTGCTTTTAGAGGAACTCCAGTTTTAGGAAGTTGCGCTGGCTTTATTTCTCACCCCCAGAGGTTGCCCCTCTTTTAATGCAGGCTCTAAAAGCAATTCAGTCCCCACAGGCAGAAGCAAATTGAATCATCCCAGTTAATTGTGTGCTATTTTCTGCTAGCAATAGTGGATTAAAACTTCTACGTGGCAGAATTTTTCATTTCAGATAAACCTCTTGCAGATTTTTAAACTTTTTTCTGTTAATTTCCCCCTTTTAGTTTCATCTTTTCCCTCTTGTCAGAGGTCTGCCCACACATTCATGTGATGTGTTTGTAGAAATCACCAGCAAGTCACATTCTCTACTGACATCACACAGGAGGATGCTGGCAGAGTCAGCGAAGACGTAAGACAATCTGTCCTCAGAAAGGGACCCACAAGAAATTAAAAAAAAATCAGTCACTGAAATATAATGATCAGCCTGTGATGCTCATCCACTGCATGTGACAGTGTACGACAATCCAACAGCCTTGTTACGCAGGCTGTCTGCAGTGGTTCATCTCGGTTCATTCCAGTATAGTTAGTCTGACACATGTGACTAATATCTGAATAAAGAACCCCCTCCCCATGTAATTATGTGGTAATTAGATGCATTTAATAAAAGATGAAGCTCAAGCATTTAACTAATAGAGTGCGTTTGAGAACAGGAAGAACTGCAGCAGACAAAATTATTATCTTGTGGAAACTGTGAATGACTGGATAGTATAGAAAACTGCTGATTTACCAGTTGTGTTACTGGTTCTGGTGAAAGGTTAGATCTTTACCAATACCCTTATTGATTACTAATGCATGTTTTTAACATCAGAGTAAAATTGGTAGAAACAGGCTTACGTGTGGCTAAAAACATTTTGCATGTGATATGCATTTTACATGAAATTACACAATTTAGTACCGTTTTTTGATTCCCGTCTCTAACAACATGGTGCAAGTGAAAGAAACTAACCTTTATTGGAATAAAATACAAGCAGCGATCCAGTGATGTTTGCTTTTGTTCATGAAATCTGCCTTTATCCTTCTTACATTCTCTGAAATTGAGCTGGACAACTCTGTGATCCATGAATAGAGCAGAAAGTATTTTAGACTCAAGAAGGTTCTATTTTCAGCCAGAGTAAAAGACCTTTTCCGAGAGTTGATTGTAGGAAATTATAGGATTCAGATGGGAGAACATGAACGTCACTCTGCTGAGCCACTGAATGACCACTGCATCGTTCAGGGTGACTCACTGGGAACATTATACGTCTTTGAACACCTGAAAGAAAACCAAACATACTGACAAGCAGTCACGTGCACACACATTTTTGGCATGCTTGAGCACACTCAGGAAGCACATTTTCTTAATAAGATTACAGTAATTAGCTGGAGTTTGTGCTGTCAACTTTGCAAGTATGACTGTTGAGCATTGCTCATCACTCTGTTCAGTAATGTAGGCTACAGCAGAGAATGGGCAAAGCTACAGTCATCCCAGCTCTTTCTACAGTACATCTGTTTTTGTACACATAGTAGGAGGAGGAGCATTGACATTTCATATGCAAAGGCTTTCTAATCCCTCGAATGCATCCCAGTGTGTACGTGTAAGAAAGAGTGCTTTTCTCTTCAAGCAAAATATGCCTACCATCACTTTTAATACTAAACTGACTCATTCTTTGGCCTGCAGAGAACTTCATCATAGACGCTGAGGTATAAAGATCGCCTTTGTCATTTCAGCTTAGACTCGTTCCAGAGCTAAGCCTGCCCGCGTGCACAAGACTTTTCCCACCGTCAACGTGACATAGCAGAGTAGCAGCTTTGTGTGGGTGACACTGAAAACTAGCAAGTCTAAACATTTTCCCTCCAAACAGCAGTGACACTAAGAACATCAAATAAGCTTGCACTGCTTTCCTTTTTGGTCTCTGCAAGGTTAAGTGCTTTACTCACAAAAAGCCAATGCAGCTAGTCGGGTAACATTTGCTGACTCACTGGCAGAATCATTTATATGTATGATCTAGCCACCATAACATCATCCACTTTCAGGACTCTGCGTGCTGACCCTTCAATATTAGCTTGATGGCCGTCAACATGTTGGATTTTTTTGGAGCAGGTAGTATGTTTCAGTTAATTTGAAATAGCATCTGTGCTTCAAAGTGGATATGCTCCTAACTAAACTTATTAGTACAATGATGTCCGCCTGTTACGGCATCATTGTCACATGACAAGGCATAAAAAACCAAAAACAAAAACAAAACATGTGCTGTATAGTTGTCACCTTGCTCTTTCGTTTGTTATTTTTCTTGATATGGTATTTTGAAAGAAAAAAAAACGTCAAGGTCAACTTTGACCTTGGGCACTAACAATGAAGGTCAAGGTCAAAGGCTTAGCCTAGTTACTCATGTCGCCCAAGTCATAGTATGTCAATGTATAGTGAAGTTTGAAGATCATCCATAAATAATGTAGGAAATATAACGTTTTTACTGATTTTCACATTTCATGTGACCTTGACCTTGACCACCAAAATATTAAAAAGCTGTTAGTAGCATCTACCATCACACAAAATTCAAATGCGATATCTTGAAAACTGTGGATGCTAGAATGCTAGCAAACAGACAAACACATGGAACAGATTACACACTCCCTCCCTTCGGGATGGGACAAGGCTTAATAAGGTCCAGGGGCCAGAATCAGCCTGGCAACTATTCCAGTCCAGCCCAAAAGACAGCTTTGGACAATGTGAAGAATGTTTTGGCCTTTTTAAAATGCATCTAAATAAGTTTACAGATTTTCCCAAGAACTTCCCCATGGCAGTTCATACTACACTAAAGTAATTAAGTAATAAGTAAAAAAAAAACAAAAAAACGGTAAATGACAGAAAAGTTTTTGTTTTTTCACTACTATATACTATAAGTTTTCTTTTGTTTGTTTGTTTTTTATGTGTTCCCAGTAAAAAAAAAAAAAGAAGAAGAAGAAGAACATTTTCTGTGAATAAACAATTCTTTTACTGTTCTTTCACTGTGATGAATGAGGAGCGAATCTAGCCAGGAGATCAAGGGATGCTGCATATTCATAGGCCTCCTTTTTGACTTTACTGTGGTATAACTAAATTCAAAAGCGTCAGTATAACTTGAAATCACAATGTCGTCATATGTAAGTGTTTACTGCAGCAAAGGAGCTAAGCAGAATGTCTTTTGCAGCAAGTGAAGCCATCTCCTGCTCAATATTTAAGATGCTTTCGCATTGGCTTCATTTTTCGTCCCCACGGGCTGTCGCTTTGTTTTCGATCAAACAACCTCAGAGTAAGTGCCCCTCTACCTCTACCCTGCTAGGAAAGAGTTACCATCCTGTTGTCAATTTAGCTCTGCCCAATGTATCCATCAGACAGAGCTGCTGCACTCATGTTAAGATGTTAGGACCAGCGGTAAATGCCCTTGAAGAGCAAAAAAACTTTACATCGACAATGGGATCTATTTCTGTCTGACAGATGCATCCATTTCAGAGGCCATTAATGTCAAAAAACCACACACTCAGACCCGGAGGTGTCGTCATGAATAATTCCTGAGCAACTCTTGCAGGCTACTTCCTGTTCTGGTTCTGTCTGTGTGGGTATGTTTATGCATGAGGCATTCATTATTGAACTCTGAAGAGCACAGATATTCTGAGATAGCATCCAAAGGGATGACTCAAGCGTCCATGTTCAACTTCCATCATTACATAAGCCGGGAAGGTGAAGAGGTGCTCAGCAGACAGCTAAATCAAATACTCGCGGTGGAGAACAAAGAGAGAGCGGCGAAAAGCCTGACCAAAAGACACAAGTTACACGATTTTATCACAACTGTGTGATGACACGAGCTCTGACTCTCAACGAGGAGACGCCGTGGCAGGTGTCTTACACGCAGCCCTCATCGATTTCCGACTAGAGCAAAATTGGTCGGTGCCGGCTTGTTTCTATGGTTACAGCCAGTGAACGTGAAAGGATGTCCAAGAACCACTGAAGCCACTTTGCCTTAAAAGCTGTGATGCAATCGCTGACATAGTTGGGCCAGCTCTTTCGTTTTGCGTCTCGCCTCGTAGCTTTACGTCACTGTCAGTGTCTTCTCTCTTTCTCTTCCTCTGAACAATCCAACAAACCCATGTGTTTCTGAGACAAGGCCAGCCATATTGCACAGTCACTCATCTTTGCCGTCTTCCATTTATCACTGCAGAAGAAAACTCAGCAAATGAGAGGCCTTGAACCACGGTATAAACAACTGCGCTGTAAACACAACCTCTATCAACCCATCTCTCTCACTGCACCCATTTCCTGCTGCAAGTTTAAACATAGGGAAGATAAAATACTTGCTTTGACCTAGGCCCCTGCACAGATATGGGCATAATTAGCTTGAATCTAATTCTCGCCACACTGAACAGGAACCGCTTATTTTCTTATGAAACAAGGGCAGCCCCCGCTCCCCCAAGTATGTTTGAGAATAACCCTAATACATGGCATGTCCCTAATCTATTATTAAGGCCACTCTCAGAAAGAGTAACGGCACGAAACATCTCAACATCTTCAGGGAGTTTGAAAATAACAACAGTGAAAGGTCTGCACTTGTATACTGTCTTTTAACGTAGCAAGGCTCTAAAAATCAATTTACAGCACTTCACATTCACCCATGCACATGCACGGCAGTGGGGTGAAGCTTACATTCAACCTACTGGCTGATGTTGGGAACATCTTTGACTGTGGCCACACCCCCAAAAAAAGGACAAGTACTCTTTTTTTTGATAGAAAAAGCTTGTTTATTAAATAAATAAATACTGCGCTTTTTTACACAATAAGTTATGCAGGACATTTTTTACCCAGGTGACAATGGCTCTTAAGGGATCCTCAGAGGATGTATGGTACTAGTTTTTTTAGTTGTTTTTTTGTTGTTGTTTTTTTAACGTCATTTTCTCCTCCTGCCCCCTTCCCCCATATCACCCCTTTGGTTCTCAACTTAATAAGCTGAACCCATCTGTCAGTAAAGAGAACAAATCACAGTTTTTAAAGTTAGTGTGACATTACACCCTTCCCACTCAGACACACACTCACTCGTACACACGGCCAAACTCTGTAACATCCTCACATATTAGCCAGTAATTCCTTTGCACTGGTGAGTTGGCCGCGACATAAGCTGTACAACATTTACATTATTCCACAGTCAGGCTCTGACATTCAGAGCATCAATATATGGATTCCCTCTGGATTAATTCAGCTATACTCTATACAGTGAAGCTGGTGCCAGCCCAGCATTTCTCTCTACTTCCCAAATATCCCTCTTTCCCCATCCCCATAAAACACTTGGGGATCGCATTCGTACCAACAAACGCCCTCCTTTCTCTCCTTCCAACAATCCACATACAAGTCAGCCCTTTTCCATCCACAGTTATTGTGCTACATTTCAGTTTCTCAGTCTTTCAGTCTCTTGCTTTTTTATTTTTTTCCACACCTCGCACTGGTGCCCGAGTGATTATCACACCGCACAGCTGGATTAATTTACTCTGCTCAAATCCATCCTTGAAATCCACTCGTCTTCCACGGATTCTTTCGGCATCCTCATTCCACCGCAGTAACACGTTCGGTAGGTTTGCTCGTCTGTCCAGCACACGCTCTGTGTGGGTTTAGCTGCATCTCTGCAGAAGCATGTTGAGGGAATACACCATGCGGTCCCGCAGGTCAGTAGGGCAGCCAGACTTCAACAGGGAGCTGAGTTTGAAGGTTTTGGAGACGCGGTCTTCGTTAATGTATGTCAGCATGTACTCATCCCTCTGGCAACACAGGATGATCTTGGTGTGATCGTGGTAAAAGTTAACCTTTGAAGATAAAAACAAACAAGAAAACTGATAAGTTTGGAGAACAATCTTTTTGTCTATTTGATTTGTGGTTTAAAGCTCCTTGATGCCATGCATCGCACTTGTAACTACGCTTCTACTGAGCATGCCCAGCAGCAGCTATTCTCCTGTGATAATGTGTGTTTACCTGGAAAGTGCCGTCATTAAACAGCATCATGAGGGCGCGGTCTGACTTGAGCCACTGCAGCAGGTAAAGTCTGGGCATGTGTGAGTCTGTTATAGTGCCAAGGTCCCCGCCCTGAGAAAGCAAAAGAGTAGCACATCAGGTTTAGACAAGCTGCAACGTCTCTAAGGCTACAGGGTGTGGAAATACAAAAGGAACAAAACAGCAACATAACAATTTTTTTAAAAATGGATAAAGGAGTGGAGGAATAACAATTTTTTACTTACATCCATGAGGTTTTCCTCCATGTAATGGGAGAAGTACTTAAGCACAGTGACCTGCCCGACAAAGTGTTCAGGAACCTCACAGGTGGGAAAGACAGAGCGCTGGCCTAGCTCTGCGTAGTAATGGATGGTCCTGAAACCCAAAATAAAACAAAAAAGGTCAGATTCAGTTAGATGACATTTTTGAAAGATTTGACACAATAACCGCAGCATGCTTAGACAAGTTAATGTTGTGACTAATAACTTTTAAATTTAAGGGAGGGCGTTGAGAAAGAATACATACTTTCGGTCGGGTAGGAGGCTCATGTGAGTGCCATTGTTGAAGAGAACTCCCACGGTGTGATCAGATAACTGGTATCCAAAACCGTACTTGTTGGAGTAATCCACCCATTTAGTCACCCATTGAAGACTGCAGCTGGTTGAGCCCTGAGGAATGTCACTGGCTGCAGGGTGAACAGAAAGAGGAGGAGGGTTAGAATACAGTTAAAGGTATAATGAAACAGTGAGCTTAAGTGCACTATTAATTGCAGCTAAGGCATGCATGTAGAGGTCAAGGCTTTGTTAGTTCACTCACCTTTAGGCATATTCTCCAGACACCCCCTCAGCACACTTGCAACAGTCTCAGCCACACTCCCTGTCGTGCTGTCTTCCAGGCCTTTTGGAGCAATAACAGGTGCTCAGTCAGCTTGACATGACAATGGTACTAAACACTCTAGCTATGGCAGCAGCTCCCTGTAACACTGATTTCTTTTCCATAATACATCAAAAAATAATTCCAGTCTGTCTGCGCTCTGTTAAACGTGTGGGTGAACTTACATTCACTACTGCTGCTGCAGCTTCCCAGACTCCCCCTGACGATCAGACGGATGGTGTCTTGCGTCGTCGGGGACTGGCTCTCTGTTGCCGGGGCAACGGGGCTCTCGGCAGATGGCGGAAGTAGACTTCCATTCTGAGGTGGGAATGAGTGACGACAGGGTTTAGAATCTGTGAGTTTAGATCATCCCTTCCTACTATGACTCAGTGATCACCCACAGATGCAAAGAGGTTGGCTTAAAGGTTGAAAATAAGTGCTTTTAGCACTTCGGGAAAAATGTGCTCGTTATAAAGTTTTGGCACAGCTCCAGAATGACTCACTGGATTCTCCTCAACGTGATATCTCAGATCTATTTAACTGCCGTTATGATGAATCTACCTGCAACATCACCCACACTCTTGCAAATATCCTGTCTTCAGTTCTTACCTCAGACACCTTTTTGCTGTGCTGTTGGCTGATGGCAGTTCTCTCCAAGTCATGCTGCAACTTGTAGATCTCCTCTTCCTCTTTGGTTAACTTATCTATGAAGGACAAAAGGAGTGCAGAAAAATGAGAGGATGACCTCCATGACCAGCCTAAGGGTGATAAAATGTGTCATGCACACTCAGTCTTAACGCTAGGTGTA
>NW_024387200.1:8982884-9090384 GCF_900408965.1 Simochromis diagramma | reverse complement strand
AGGTTTAGACGTGGGGAGACATGTGCAAGATCAACCATTACACATGCCCAAAATAATACTTTCACAAAGACACTCGCCACTCCCAAAACATACACACACACACACATATATATATAAACCCCCCACAGACAGGCTGGCATGCACTGCAGTCTTGAGGAGCAAAACATAAATGTACCTTGTGCGTTTCTAAGTCCTGCCAAAGAGGGTTAGTCTTAAAGAAGCCGCGTAGAGAAAAGAAAGGGGAAACATAATTAGCCAGAGCTGGTTAATTCAAAGGCACGGGGGGAAAGGAAAAAAGACAGGGGGTGGGAGTGGGGGGTTATTGGGGGGTGAGGGTACTCTCTTGGGTGTGCGTGGTGTATAAGCAAACAAGGAGAAAACAAAGCAGTGAGGAATGTGAAGGGGGAGTGGTAAAGGAGAGCAAAAGTGGGGAGGGTGACATTGGGGCATGGGGGGTGGGGGGTACAAGAGGACAGGGGCCTCTCTCTCTCTCTCTCTCTAGCTCTCCAAAAAAAAAAAGAAAAAGAAAAAGAAAAGCGAGAAGCAAACAAATGAAGTGAAGGGTATAGAATTTAAACAATTTAGTCTAGGAAGAAGAGAAGGGGACCCTCAGCGCCACCCCTCCCTGGCCTCTCTCACTCTCCTTTCTTTCTCTCTCTTCCTCGCTTTTTTCCCTCCCTTCCTTCCAGCTAAGCCCCTGTGAAATTCCCGGCCACTCCACAAGCCACTCCATCTAATTAAATCTCCAATGTATCAGGTAAGACTCCCCAATCTCCACTCTAAATCTCCCTCTCTCACTAACCCTGCTTCCTTCATTATGGAAGCCCACCCCATACCCCGCACAGCCACCCATTGGTTTTCTGCTGGAAGCTCTCAGGTATTCAGGGACACGCCATGAAGGCTTTTTCTTGACTCTTGACTATGTTCTTTGTTTGTGTGTGCACGGGTGGGTGTAAATAGGAGCTAACAAAGGTGTAGATGTGCCATGCAGCTGGGCCTCAGATTAAGTGCACATTCATAACTAATCCTTCAGTTGTGTTTTATTGATGTGTGCGTGTAGAGAATGAAGGGACACTGTGGAAAGGACTATCCACAAGAGCAAGGGTCCCTGTCTACACAGCAGGGGTGGCCTTTCATGCACAGTTCTAGAAAACTGAATTACAGTGAAACAGTCTCACCCTTTCAATTTAGTTTACTTGGAAAGTAACAGACATGCTAAGATCGAGTAAAAAACAACAACAACCCAAAAACCAATGCAAAGCTACCCAAAAGGTGGATGAAGTGACTTGTAGAAATTCTGATACTGCAATGATGAGGCAGTGAGGCACAATCTATAGACAAGAGCATCTGGTTTATTTTTGTAGTTAACTTGAAATACAAGTTCTGTTAACTAATTGCAGCGAGTCAGGATTTAGTTGCATAGAGATAAATAGTCTATGCAGGGAGCAAAAGAAGGACTGCATTTCCTAAATTGGATAATGATCAACTACGGTCCTAGGATGATTTTTTTTAAATATAGCTACCTAGAGCTAAAATAACAGTTTCATAATTATGGTTTGCATTTCCATACAAAGCATCAGGAGTAAAAGCCACGTCACCTTTGAAGAAACATGTGCACACATATGTACGTGTGCACGCGTGCAGCCCACATACCAGGTTGCATGCCCCCGCCAGGCTGTTTAGAGTGAAAACATTCACAGGGCTGATGGGGAAAGTCAGGGAAGCATTTCTTTCGGCGCAAGCAGAAAAATATGAGCTGGGCCTGTTGTTATTGCACCGTCTTGGGGCGCTGCTTTGTTTGCTCAGACAACAGCAGAACCTTTAAATGGAGGCCTGAGACTGAGCCAGAAACCAGAGCACACCACTGGAGGTGCAGAGAGAAGGTCTATAGGCCTCTATAGTTTGTGTGCGTATGTTTGTATGTGTCTCTCTGAGTGTGTATCTGTGTGTTCTCTCACTGGCAGGCGCACCATCATTGACCCCCATGATTAAAGGGTCAGGGAGCAGGTTGGTGTGTCTATACGAGGGGGGAACTGTGTAACTGTGCGGGTGTGCACAGATGAACGCTTGCAGATCACATGGAGTTCAGTGATTCTAGCTCTCAAAGAAGCAGGCCAAATCATACAGCTACCTCATCTGGCAGCAACCAAGAATGTGTGTACATATGGCCATGTAAAGACATAAGGTTGTTTAAATTACACACTAAAGTCTGGGGAAACTTCTCATAATACTGTAGGAGTTGAGAACATACAGAATCATTCATACTCCTCCCTTGAACGGCAGCTGGTCGCTACCTCTCTGTCTGACGCTTAAGAAGGTGCAAACACAAAAGCCGCCACCTGCACGGAGCTCCGGCAGTGTGTCGGTTTTAATTTCCACTTCTGCTGTCTTTGTACAACTGCTCTCTTGCCCCCCACTCTGTTACTCCTTTCCCTGCTTATAAATGTCTAGTGAGGGCAGTTAAACCAGTTGAGGGAGATTACAAAAGCCAGAGGTCTTTCCTGCTCTCCCTCCCTCACTCACTCTCTTTCACTTTGCTCCCCTCTGTCACCTCCCTTACAGCCTACTCCCCCCCACCTATTTTTCACCTTTAATTTTCAACCCTTTCCCTGGTTTCCCATAAAATGTCGGGCACGACAGATATTAGGAGGAGGAAGAGGTAGATAAAAGAAAAGACAAAAAAGGAGAGAGATTTTTGGTGAGGTTTCCTGGAGATCATCCCCCAGAAAGAGACGAAAAATATAAATAATAATAGTAAATAATAATGAATAATTGCTAGTGGTAGTGAAAATTGGATGAGATTTAAAGAAGAGAAGCAAAAGAAGAAGAGAGTAGCTGTCATGCATGATCGGGGTCTGAGGTGGATTCTTGTGTGGTATACAGGTTGAGGCATGGTCTAAGAACATTATTTAAATATATATGATAACTTCTGTATGTGCAAATATGCATGGTTTCAAGTAACTGACCTGACAATAAAGTCAAACTCAGAGCCTGCGAGCATCAGGACGCCTAAAAACGTGGAAAAGGCGCCGTCGAGCACCGGTGCAAACATGTGCTCCAGTGCCAGCACTGCCCGCTTGTGACGATCCCCTATGGCTGTCAGGAATGCCTACAACACACAGAAAAAACAAAAAACAATTTATGTCTTGTTCTCAAAAGGTTAACTTGCTCCACAACCATCAGAGAGACCTGAATCCATCCAGCAATAGACCTCACCATTCCAGCAAGCAGCATTTAGGATTAGAAAGTAAGTAAATTCACCAATTCATTTTTAAACTTACCAGGGCCACATGGACAGTGAATTCCACTCCAATGCCCACAGAGGCGATGAGAATGACAACAGGGACGGCACTCAGCTTAATTTCCATCAGCCCCATGAAGCCAAACAGCTCCACAGTCATGAGAGAAAGCACCAACACCTGAAGAGAAAGCAAGAGTTTCTGTGAGAAATGTGGGTAGTTGTTCAATTTACATGGACCTTTAGTTACACTTGTGTAGTTAATAAACTCAAAGTTCTAAAACATTTTTACACATAGAAAGTGCCAGTTGTTACAAAAAGCCTGCACGATTCAGTGTTTGCAACCGTTTTATTTTATTCAGTATCCATTCAAATGGTTTCTGTAGGTTTTTCAGGACACATCGTCTTTTTCTCTTTGATGTTTGACTTTAAAAGATCCAAACAATACCTTTAAAAGGGATAAGAAAAAGCCAGCTAATTCAGAATTATAATGCACATTTGCTAGGTGAAACAGGTAAAACTTGTCCGTGAGCACAGTGGGTTTAATTACCACAAATGGACTTATTCTACTTTATGCTGTCTTACTATAGAAAGAACAAATCATTATTCCCTGCTTTAACTGTGTGAACTTCCATTTGACCTTAAATTTGACTGCATACAAGACAGATGAGGCAGAGAAATAACCCATGAGGGTGATATGTGTGAGTATATCTGCCTTATAAATGTGTTGAGCAGTAACCATACATGTGGGTGAAATGTGTGTGTTTGTGGAGACTCCGGAGCAAAGCATTACAGGAGCTGCTATTATCAGCTGACAGGTGTCAGGTTACACGGGGCCCAAATCCTTTGAAGAGGGTTAAGGTGGGCAAAGGAGGTAACTATGTGTACGTGCACCTATAGGTGACCCAGCACAGAGTATGTGCACATCCACAAAGGGTATTTGTACTGTGTGGTGTGTCTGCCACTTTATTCTGAAGGGCATTTTGGGTGATCTAATTACAAGTGTGCAGATACTGTATATTAAAATAAAATAGTTTGAGGAAAAGATGTTACTAGATTTAACACATTTTCTTGCATTATATTACATTTACTATTACTAAAATTCTCTGTGTGAGGTAAAACCTTGTATACACCTGCCTTTTTGTTTCTTTTAAGCAATGTTTTTTCTATAAATAATATAAAACATAAATCAGGAACACAGATTGACATTACAAAGGATTGCTCTAAATGTACTGAGACCCATTCAGATTTTAAGTGTTAAGAGGAGTCAAAATCAAGTGGATTAAAAACTAACAGTATAAATCTAAACACAAGACATGATATTTACACAAAGCCTCTGTCTACATGGTCATGGTGGATTTCAGGGCTTGAAGGCTTTGAGAGTTTGATGTTGTATGGCTGCCTGTGCTTTGGGCTTTGATAGAACTCTCTTATAACTGATGTTTTGATCTTACTAGTAAGGCCTGAAGAGGATGAACATGAAGTCCCCTCCTCCCTTGTTTCAAGGTTCGGGTGGCCTGGCCACTGCCGGTTGTAAAATACAACCCACTAGAGAGAAAAACCAGAGTACTCTTTGTACGTGTTTCCGTGTGAATTATCACCTGCGAGTTTAAACATTCATACTGTATGTGTGTGCAAGTATGTACATGCACTAGAGTGCTCAAAGTGTTTTTGAGAACTGGCTTGTGTATGCGAACGCATGTTTGCCAATATCCTTGGAAACGTCTTGTCTGAGAGGAGCAAGAGTGGATGAATGTTAGAGATGGAAATAAAATCAAACATTTTATAGGTTTAGAGTGGGAGCCAGTTGCTGGGGAAACTTTTTGTCCTCTTCCCATTTATTTCAGAATTTGTGTCTGGGAGTATTGGACTAGACTAAACAGACTGGTCCTAACAAAACAGCACAAGATAAACACTGGTGACTGGGGCTACGATAACACACACCAGCCCCTTCTCTTTTCCGACTCTCTCCTCCTGACATGCATTCTGGACCACACGCAAAAACCAGGAAATGACATGAAGAGAGGGAAGAAATTGACTTTTAAATAATTGAAAGCTAAGATCTCTCTCTCTCTATGTCAAGCAGCCAAAAACCTTTTTAGAAGTAGCAGACACATTTGTATCTTTCTCTAAAGTTATCTCTCAGAACATCTGCTGCAATCTATGGAGCTACGTGTGTTTCTCTGGGCATTGTCATACCACATATTTGTAGTTACTGCATTTGTCTCTGTGCATGTGGTGTGTTTTCTCCAACACTTACTATAATGCCAGCGGTCCAAGGGTTGAGCAGAAAAAGGGCACAGACGAGAAAGGTGCAGGCGAGCACCACACTGATGGACAGCAGAAGCCAGTGGCGTAGACTAACATACTGTTCCCAGAACAGGAAAGGGTAGCCGTTGGGATAGGAGGGCAAGCCTTGTCGGCTGTAGTTGCTGCAGATGGCCCGTACGCTCTCGATAGCTTCCACAAACTGTGGCGTCTCCCGGAGCCCGTTGAGGTAGAAGGGGAACTGTGCGTATTCGATGGGCTCAGCAGCCGGGACTGGATGGTGAGAAAATCAGAGAAGGTTGGTTTAATTGTTAGCAAAGCTGTACCCCCCCCCGACTTAGATTTTTCATTATATGACATATGCCATGAAGCAACTGGTGAAGTATTCTCTTTGGGGCCTTGGAAGCAAAGACCACACAGATGATAACGTTTCAAGACTGTAGACATCGACGAAGCAATCGGATAAATCAACAGTGGCTTCTGCAGATCACATTTGTCTATTCTGATTAATTCTCATTATATTCTGATCATTTCGTGTATCTGCAGAAATAATTGAGGCTCTATATCCAAACCACGAATACCAAGGCTTTCCATCCCTAATGCAGCTCTGTTCCAAGAGAAGCTACGTTTACAGACGTATGTGCATGTGTGCGTATGTGCATGTGTGTGTGTGTGTGTTCTGTGGGGGTGGCGGAGGAGAGTGAAACAGACCTCCATTGACTCAGTCCTGGACAGCCTGTGGCCCAGCCTGGCTAATGAGGGCCTATCAGTTCCAGACACAGCAGACTGTCAGAGCTAACGATGATTCAAGGTAATTACAATGTCAGAATCACTGCCATTACCACACCCTTAATCCTAGCACCACCACGCAAGGCACAATATAAATGTGTGATCACGTATATATCTGCCTGTCATGATGCTATGGAGGCATAGTAGGTGCTTACAAAAGATTTAGAAGTTGCTACATTTAGAAGTAACTTTGCAGTATCACTACTAAAGACCAGACTACTAGACCAGTCTACCGCCTATTTTTTATCTTATAGAACATGTTGTAGTATTGTCTAATGTTGCTTTGAATGTATTCATTTCATAGTAAGTGTAGGGTTAGATGGAAGAGCTTGCTAACATGGTATGGCCCACTATAGTCTCAACTATAAATTTAGATTAGAACACCTGCGGCTTTTGGCAAACATAGATCTGCTCCGGGGGTCTCCAGCACAGCCAAACACTTCATGCAGCTTATCCAGTCACGTCCCCCCGCTGTCAAGGACTTCCTGCTTGTTATCCAATTGTGCTTCCAACCCAAACCCTGTCTCTCTCTCTTAATTATCCAATCATCCCCCTTCCTTGTCCTGTAACACCTTCTTACACCAAATCACAGGCTAGAGTCAAATAACAATGTAAGTATATTTTTTATGTGTGTGTGTGTGTGGTAGGGAAACGAGAACAGGGTGGGTGCTGTTTTTGGGGTCGCTGAGTTTTAATAATGTGTGTATGTGTGTGTAATGCTAGAGCCCCATGGTAGTCAGGATTATAGCATTTACCACAGGCACTATTAAAAGAATAACAGCAAGTTGTGTCTTGGTCCTCGGGTTAGCAGAGTGAGCTCAGTCATGCACAAATGCACACATATTGCAGTGGTACAGTAAAGTCTAATACCTCACTTAGAGCTAAAAAGGACCAATAACTCAAACCACAAGATGTGAACGTTGCTTACATGCAGCCGCTGCCTTATGGAAACTGAAAAAGTTGCAGCCGAGACTCATAAACCTCACAAAAGTTAGGCATAAAATTTCAGTAAGCAGATAATAAATGCAGTATGTTTGGCCGTACCTTACAGTAACATTTCAAATTAATGTGGAGCTGGATTACCGAACTTGTTGGAACTAAAAGCAATATTATTTCAAATTTCTTCCATTCTGTCGCACTACTCAGTATTCAGCGGTAAAATAATGTGAACATAGGGCATGCAGACTTACTGCTGAGGCGTGTCTCGGGCATGGAGTCGGTAGGGTCGTGGAGCCACTCGTGAGGGTGTGGACGAATGTTAGCTTGTGAGGCAGCATAGGCCACAGGATCATTGCTGACCCAAGCTGTTAGGTAGATGTAAAAAGCTCCGGGATTGATGATCCCATCTGCATCCACAAGCCTCTGGCGAGTCAGCTACAAAACCCACAAACGAGATGAATTAATGACTGTAATATTAGACTTATAGGTTTTGGTATAGCCTCTTAAATTACAATTTTCAAACACATAATTCATCGAATGCATTATGTCATTCGTCTGTCTACTACACCCAAACAAACCGTCAAAATTTGAACTGAAATGGAATTATTAGAAAATGGAAAAAATTTAATTGAGGGGGGAAAAAAAGTAGAAAAAAATTGAAGTGCTTGCGGCTGTTAAGTACACGCTGGAAATGAAGGTATTGTAGAAATAAGGGATGTTTAACCATAACATTCTACAGGTGAGCTGACCACAGAAATGCTTATTTATACACACGCATGAGCGCAAGAGAACGGAGCAGCTTTCAAAATATGAGTCAAATATTAGCCCCTCTCTCTTTCCAACCAAAGAAAAACCAACAAGTCAGACACTGGTTGCCTTTCTGAACATTCCCGTACTTCTGATCACATCTTCCCAGAATTATCATGCCACATTAAAACATGGAAAATGTTGAATCAGCTTCTCCCTTTACATATAGTAGATATTGGCTGGCCAACCTCAGACCCAACGTCCTGACCACTCTGAATAAATTTCTAAAGGAAGCCTTGCAACGCTCTCCTGTCAAGAAGTAGCTGTTGCTGCTGCCTGTAGAACCAAGCAATCTGAGCAAGGAAGCTTTAAACAGGCATTCTGGTTATTTTAGAGCTGTGCAGGTTGTGTTTTGAGTTTCTGGAGTTGGGCACTTTCAGGTGAACAAAAACATAAAAGTATTTTTCTTTCTAATTGGTCTTGTTAGGAGAATAAGTGCAATGAATGCATTGTTGACTTTGGTAAGGTGGTCCACCACTTTGGTCCAGGCTAAATATCTCAGAAACATAGTCAAGGCTCATTCATTCAAATACTGAATCTGTGTGACTTTATGAGCTACTGGATCATCCATCCATCCATCCATGGGGGAAGGAAGCAGGTAGTGTGGGAGTAGCCGGAGAGAACTCACACAGATAGAGGAAGAACATGAAAGGATTAGATTCGGACTCAGGACATAAAAATACAAAGATTGACGTTCCCCTCAGTAGAATTTGAATAATACGTTTATGTTTTATACAGCGCTATCAGGTTCAAATTGCAATTTTCTCATATTTTATTACCACAATACTGAAAAGCTAATTACCCGTTTGCCTCAGCGACATAGCTATTTAGTTACTGTGTTAACATAAGCATGATATTATATTTTAGCATCCTGGGCTAAACATCATTGCACCATTGTATTGTACCACTTTTTGTCTGTGCATCCAGGCGAAAATGGTACAAGTAATTACATCACATCAAACTGTCAAAAGGAAATCCAAGTTGAGTGACAACTCAACTTGGATTTCTTTAGGATAAACTCTCTGAGGCACTTTGTTTATCTTTGTGAGCGTGTGAGTCTGTGATTCTGCCTTATTGCACTCTTTTATTCAGCGTCATTTGCCTTGATGGCAAAAGTCCGTAGGTAGACGCGAATGACTGTCTCACTAAGGGCTGTTAGTTTTGCCCTCCCATGTGGAAACAGGAGTGTAGTCTAGCATTGCTACCTCCTGAGAGGTAAAACCATTACTGCGCACCACTCTGCCACTCTCCCTTCTAGGAACCATAAATCCCTCTTTCACAGAGGCAGGGAGCGTTCTGGGGGTTAAAGCTAGACTCGTGGGGTTAGGTACAAGAAAGGAGTAGTTTTTTTGTGGTGGGGGGTTGGGAGAGAAAAATTGCTTGAGTTAGCGTAACAATAAAAAAATTGGCTGGAGTCCCTGAGCGCGTCTGTGTGCAGTTAACCTGGTTGTTAACACTGAAGGAAATGCCACCCAGCAAATGGAGTAGAGCTATAAAAATAACACAACATCTGTACAAATGTTCCTCACACTTGGTTCTCCTGACCCCTGTGGGTACCCAGAATGCCTGGCGCCACAGATGGACCTGCCCTACGAAGAAAAGAGCTCTTGATAATGTTAGCATGGCCTTTCTTAGGACTTATCTCGCACGCCACAGATTTTTTAATTGCGATGCAAATAGCTTTAAGCCACACATATAAGGAACAAATGGTCACCAGCACAGAGTAGGGACAAATCAAAAGCAGAACACCTCTGCACAGATCCAAAGAGTGGCATATCAAAATAAAACATCTAGCTATGCAATTTACCAGGGATGTTGAAGATCTGGTCCTCATTTTAAGGAACAAAAAGGAAGCTACTGCTCAACAAGTACACGCACACAGAAAAAGGAGAAGCACACATTCAAAACATACAAATGCACACACAGAGCTGTCTAAAAGAAACCACTTGTTTCCAGCTCCCTCAATGAAAGAGGACACAGCAGTGGAGAAAAGGAAGAGAAAGGGAGGGAGGAAAAGACAGAGGGAGTGAGAGGGAGAGAGCGAGTGGTGGTGCGAGCTGGAGTTTGTGAGCAGGAGAGAGAGACAGCTAGATTCCAGTGGATCTGGATCGAATTTAACAGCAGGATACTCAACAACTGTATGTCTTCAAGCTGTCACGGGAAGCCCAGGCAGCTCTGCTGGCGGCCCCCACGCCTCACGGCAAGTACACTTCTCTCACAGGCAGAGGAAGTGATGTCACGGGGCCGCACACCAGGACTGGCCCTGTTTCCTGTCAGCTAGATAACTGCTGCAATGGAGTTTATTTGGATAAACGAATAGCCATAAGAGCAAAGGGGAGAGGTGGGCAACCCTTAATAAACATCTGTAGAGCTGTATGATTGGAACACAGAGTTGCACAAATTCTAAATACAAATAAACAGGAGACACAGAAGAGCTATGCGTCAAAGTTAATCACCCTTGATGAAAATGATTTCGATGTTGAAACGGACATGGCTTGTTTTGTGTTTGAGGTTTGCAGATATTCTGGCCAAGAATTTTGTTTTTATATTTCTCCAGTTTCTTATCTTCTGTTTTCGCGTTTTCCTGCCAAAGAATGCAGCCATGCATCCACATATGTTGTTTTTTGGAGGTGATACTAAACTAAGAAAAGCACTCAATGCCCTGTTGAAGCTGAGAACATTTACCCAGCTCCACAAATGCAATTTTTCCCCTCATTTCCTCCTGTTTCTCCCCCAGACTTTCACATTATCAGGTTGGTATCTTTCCACTGACATACAAGAGACCTGATTTAATCTTCCTCAATAAGTTCCTGTCTCGACCTCCTTCCGAGACCCAAGGTGCTCAAGTCGCTACACTCGAGTCACTGCTGGACATCAAACACTCATTCGGTGGCACGCAGGAGACAGTTTCAACAGCTCAGCTGGAGTTTACCACATGATTCAGATAACATGCTTTGTTGTATACTCACTTTATGGCTTAATTTTGCACTTCAGCTTCACCAATGGCTGTGCAAACTTTTCAGAAGCTCATGGAGAACTACTTCAGTACCAGAGATGAAGCTAAACTTTCATGTTCTGCACTCAAACCATAAATTATCCCCTTGCAGACTTTCAAGCCACATAAAGAAGAAGCACCCTTTTTTCCTGCAGATCTTATAAATATATCAGTTGTTTGCATGTTGATGTGGATTATGGAATTAAGTATGTGTAAAGAGGAGACATTTTTACTTTTATGTGCAGTGGATATAGGACTAGCATCTCAGACCTAAACAAATGCAACCAAAACCAGAGTCACCCTGGAAGCCTTGTGTCAGCTCATAGGGCTATCCATATAAGCAATAATGACATTAGTTTATCACACTCTTTGTCCTTCATGGCTTAGAATGTATTAACTGCAACAGACAAGCATTTCTATACCACACCAGTAAACCTCAACTGCTCCTCTCAGAAAGTAGTTTGACGAAGTAGACGCTATTGTTTATATTAGAAAAATATGCAAATATGTTTTAAAAATTTAGTTCTCAGTGAATCAGATTCAGGTTTCTACTTAGAGCCACAGAATCCAGATTAATTATTTATAGACACTTTGGGGTTTGCAGGCGTTTTTCTGCACCAGTTTCAGCCATCCCAGCCTCTCATACTGTAAACCGTGGCTGGAAGCACTGACGATGTGTCAAGCTGAAAGACTTGATGTTTAAGGGAAACAGCTCACTGTCGAGGCCCTGCTACACGCACATCTCATACACACACACCCACAAAAAAAAAAAAACACACGCACACTGACAAATCGTTTAAATGAAGAGTTAATAGGTTTTTCAGAGTCAGGCTGCAGCTCCAGTGAGAGCTTTAAATTCCTGAGCTCGGTAAAGTCATCACACGAACACAGACAGAGAGAAAGAAAGAAAAATATGAATAGTCAGAGATGGTTTTAAGCTGGGTGTGGCTCCCCTAGAGTCATAACAAAATGCACAGATATGCATACACATACAGCGTCACAAAAGAGCTTTGAAAGTGGTGGAAGCATCTCTCAAGTCTATTATCAAGTTGTAGTCCATGTAATACAGTCTGCATGGTCTATGCTTACATAACATCTGCACATACTTCCTCATATAATGCAAATCAAGCTGCTAACCCAACATGTCCACACATCTTTTGAATTGCAGTGTACCATTGACAGTCAAATAGCCAGACAATAGACACTCAGATAGCCAGGATTTCATTCATCAGGAACCAGTTCACTCGCAGGCTAGTGCTAACTTCCAGTATTAGAACTGACAAATGAGAACAAGATTTCTCTAACGCAACAATAAAAGCTTACCGAGGTGTGTTCATCCATCTAAAGCCTTTGTTTCAGATCAAAGCTTTGTTTTCTTTCAACAGTTTGCACCTGGGCATTGACCAGGAAGCTTTTTTCATGATCTCTGAATTATTCTCCCCTTTCATCACCATAGCAGCACATTCAATTTACATCTGATGCATTTGATAGACGGATGAGCTTTTATGTGTTGCATTAATGACAAGAGGAATCGCTTATCCACTTTTAATAAATTCAATTTAAATCCTAAACGTACCAGGTTGAAGTTGATGGGCTTGTCCCTGCGCCCTGTCTGCACCAAGAGTTTATATGCTAGGACGCCATCATCAGAGCCATTCCTATAATTGTTGTGGGTGATGCGGCCAGCCTCCCAGTCCTTGTCAAAAGCCTGCTGGAGACCTGTAGGAAACCACAGCAAAACACACTGGTTAGATGTGGATGTTTAAAAAGGTTACATGCCTTGTTATCTTCATTCTCCCACTGCAACACACAACAAACAATAACCCAACACAGTAAATAACACAACACCCTAACCTAACCCTAACTCTATAATAGGCTTGATTGATTTAATATGATAACTCAGTTCCATTCTCAACCACTAAACATGACTTCAAAAACAGAAAATCTGCTGCTTTTAATTCAAAGAGATCGTTATGGGGCTTTATCAGTAACATCTGTCTTCTTTTCTATACTACTCTCTGATCCATATGTGTATCACTCCTCTTTTCTCGGCTCTCCCCCAAGGCCCATGCTGTGGTCCGTCTGTGGGAGATGTTGTTTTGGGTCTCGTTCCTTGGCCTGTCTGGCTCCAATTTGTCCCACCATTGCAGAGAGCAATATCAGACACAGTTCTCTCTCTCTCACCCACACACACTCCCTGTGTGGTTCCCAGCCGGCTCACACACACACACACAGACTCTCACGATGTGTTTTATCGTTAAGTACATTTCCTCACTGAGAATTAAGCCATTCATAGATTGGGCTGACATATGAAAGAAAATACTGTTCACTGATACTTTGCAATTCTGTATGAAACAATAAATCCATCCATCACTCCATTCAAAATTAATTTAAAGCGTTGTGTACCGTGTCTTACGTGTCAAATATTAAATTTTTATCTAGACAAACAAACAAAAACACTAGAGCAGGCAGTACTGGTTCAATACGTGCCGATTTGCACTGACAACATATTTGCTGCCAAAGGTTTTTGAATATTGTACATTTCCCAAGATGAAGTTGAAAAATATTGACTCCCACTATACTCTTCGCCATCAATCCTACTTATGGAAGAAACAAGTGATTTTAATCAGCTACTGTCAGTGTCCATTTGTGCAGTCCCTCCTACTTCTGAACTCCTGCCTAACATCTTGTTTTCTGTGGATTTATGTCAAAACACGGAATAAAATTGTGATCTCAAAATGCTTTCATGGGAAAGTAAATTATTCCCATGCCTAAACTATCCTGAATAGCAAAGTTAAATAAGCAAGGGTAAAATTTCAAATGAACTAACACTGGCTCTACACCATTATGCCACATCTGACCCATTTTATTCTCAACCAGAAGGTGCAGTTTATGCCCATACCTGTCCACACTCATTTCATACCCGAAAATTCGAAAGGAATTTATGATGTGGACACAAATGATTAGTGTCACTAACTCAGCATCCAACCACATGTGAAATATGACCACAATTTCCCGTTTAGCTCCCGAGTTACAGAATTAAAAATCTTATAGATCTTACATCGAAGTTAACCTTTGATATTTTTTTCATCATTTTATCTTATTACCTTAAAATTACTGATTGACACAGTAAACTTGACTTTTAATCGCTGAATTCTGGTCATCTTTGAAACCAGGTGAACTTTGACGCTCATGAGAAGATTATGGAGAGCCCAAAATATGACACCTCCAGTCATTGGTGTGTTCAGTGCTGAGCCACAAAAATTTGACATATTCAGTTTTATTCACTGTTTAGGTCGGGTTGAGGTGGCATGTGTACGTCAAGCTTAAAATTACTTAGATTTACCTTGCAGCCAGTCCCTGAAGTAATGAAGCCACATGTGAGGCAGCTGTCCATTTTCCTCCTTCAGCACGTAGCGAATGGTGTGGAACCTCTGGTGGAGCTGGTGAAGCAGTGGCTGGTTTTGGGCATAATCGGCGCGCTGTGTTACCACATACATGTTGTAGAAGGAGAAGAACTTGAACTGGGCGCCGAGAAAGTCGTACTCGCTTGTCTCCCTTGGTACAATATCTGTCAGCTCCAGGCCGTCCCTCACTTGGGTGGTCCCGTATAAACTGACTCCCAGCAGGCAGAGGAACAGCACAATCACAACCACCTGGAATCAGAGGGATAAAGAGACAGCTTTATCAAAAAACAAATATCCAATTAAAACATCTGCCTGTTTATAAGCTGTTTTTTGATACAATGTAGCAAAAGTGCTACTTTTTCTTTTTTCTGCAAAAAGTAAAGTGCCGGATTAATGCCTTGCAGGACTACGTGAAGCAATTTATATATAAAAAAAAAAAAAAAGAAGAAAGAAACTGAGGAACATTTTGTAATGTCAAGTACAGACCACCACATGATTTCAGTTCTGGAAGGCTTTAAAAGGTCTGGCCACCCACTGTGTGTCTGTGTGTGTGTGTGTCTCAGATAGGACATAACCACAATTTCCACCCCCGATTTCCTCCTTCCTTACACACTCCGGTGACTAACCCTCCCATTCAAATTATCACCACAGTGAGTCAGCACACAAACCCACTTTTACCTCATACAGAAGCTATTCCGCTTGTTTCTTTGTCTCCCTACTCTACAGAAACACAGAGAGCAACTGAACTCACCTTGGTGGTGGGCTGCAGAAGGAATGGCGCATAGTGCTTCTCAGCAAAAGAGGCCAGGGTCCAGCGCGAGCAGGGGGGTTTGAGGCAGCGTAGGCCCAGTGAGGCTTCTCCAATCTGGGACAACAGGTCCCGTGTGGAGCTGTTGTTCTCTGGACTCTGGCCAGTCGATGAGGCTCCATCACCCTGAGCAACTGAGCTAGCACTTGGGGTCGATGCAGCAGGAGGAGGTGCGGGATGATGATGATGGGAGAAGCTGGCAGAACCTCGAGACCCCCCATTATTCAGGCCCCCACTGTTGTTGTTGTTGCTGATGTTGGCGTGATTGCTGCTACTGTAATACTCGTTGTTACGGTTGGTCCTAGCTGGAGCTGGGTTGATGGGCTGCACAGAGATTTGGGATCTGGGCTCAGCTGTGGTATAGAAGGCCTGAGTTCGGGGGTCGTACTCCGTCCTGAGCTGCACTGTGGACTGCATAGTGATTTGGGTCTGCTGAGCAAAACCATGGCTACTGTAGGAAGGAGGGGGACTGCTGTAGCTTGGGGGAGGCATGTGATATGAGGGAGGAGGGGTACGATATGATGGGGAAGGGCTGTAGCGACTCCCTTCTGTCCCATCCAGGTACGCCTGTGGCTCCATCTGAATCACACGATTGGAACAAGGGCTGCAGACATAAATACGATGAAACACTGTCAGGCACTGCTGTGAAACAAAATTTAAAACCAGACTTAACGGGAAAAAAAAAACATTCCAGTACGTATGTACAACATCTGATTTTGCGAAACAGTTAAGTGTTGCATTACAAAAAATATTTATTAGCCCTATGTTATTGTGAATCTTCTCTCCTTTGCCAGCAGCATGAAATATAGGGCCGGGACCCAACCGTGGAATTTAATAGTGTGTGTACACATCTGTACAATAACCGAGCCAACGAGCATGCCCGGGCTGGCAAGCAGACTGGCAAACTTTAATGAAGACTGGAAAAGATAAACATACAGTCAAACAACCAAGCAGTCAGACGGAAAGAGACAACTTTCGCAGTAATTAGTTTTTAACTGAGGGGGATTACGGTGAAGATATCTTTAAAGATAGCTTTGTGCGTACACGGTTCATTATCATGGAAGAGATCGGTGGAAAACATAAAAGGACGAACGGTAAAGCAATAAGCGTCTCGTCAGATATGAAAGAGCGTCTTTGTGTGTGCACACCTGTAGAAGCAGCAGAAAATGTCAAAACGCCTGTCCTCTCGCCGATAGAGATCCATGCTGAGGATGGCAGGAAAGATGAGCAGCACCATGGCAAAGTTAAACACCACCACCACTGCAGCCTGCAAGAAAAACAGAAAGGTTATTTCAGGTGAAAAAACCCAAACAAAACTGCTTTTCATCAAGAAAAAGGATCAGATTGACTTTTTTTGTAGTTGCAAACAGTGGGAAAAAAATACAGGTGATCATATGCAGTGTAGACAGTGAAGATGTGAAATGATATGTAACATTTAAAAAGGGCATTTTGCTGTAAATTTAACTGCATTATCATCCATACACATGCTGCAACTTACAAAACTACTTTGAAAGTGTATTAAATGAAAGAATTACTGTTTAACAAAAACAGTGTTGCTCTGAATATAAATCAGAATAACACAAGCTGAATAGGCTCAAGTGAGGGAAAAATTGCCTTTCAACACATTTCCAGTTCCTTTCAAGGCAAAAACACTGAGTGTGCAGAGAAAAAGTGAGGCATATGTATGTGTAATAGAAGCCAGTACAATGTTGTGGTTAAGTATTTGAAGGTGGTGCACTAGAGCAGAGGGTGGGGGTTGAGGTTAGGTTGGGGCCCTGCCCAGAGTACAATCTGGATATTGCGTAGTTGCCAGACCACTACACACAGACACGCACACACACACAATCCCGTGTGTGTGCCAGACCACCCAAGGAGTCAGAGGCCTGCGGGGCCTGAGGTGATGAGCAGTCGCTGTGGCTGTACAGACAACACACACACACCCCTTACAGACTCACACAGAAAAATGCACATAAACACACATATCTGTCACCTTAAAAAACGTACAGCCTCCTACTTAAACCACACCATAACACCAACCAGACACAGGCACACACACATCCTCGCCCTCCCTCATTCCTCAGCTCGCTACTCAGTCAACGAGAGAGATATAATGTCAATGAAGGAGACGTGGAGAAAGAAAAAGCTGTGTAAGTAGAGCAGAACAATTAATTCTCAATTGGCCCACTAACATCCAGACAGATACAGTATGAGTCCACTGACACACACACACACACAGTGACCGTGAGCTGACCCCAGAGTGGGGATATTTATCATCACATCTGTTTTCTGCACATGAATGTGTGTGTTCCTCTGTGTGTGTGTGTTTTGCTGCTGTTATCAGGACAAGATTCCTTTTCTTATGTTTATACTGATAGGAGGAAGTGAATGAGACATAACGCAGGAGCGCGCGAAAGAGCAATGAATCCAAGGTGGAGTCGACCATGGGAAGTGTTTAATGCTGATAAAGAGACGCACACATACACGCCAACACAAACTGCAGGCACTGACACAAGGTTGCGGTGTGGATGCACTCGATAATAAAAGATGAGTATCACCGTGAATGTCGACTTCGTGAAGTTTTACCGTCTAGCGGTAACAAAACCACTAGTGTGAAGTATGCATGGTATGCGTATGTGTGTGTGTTGAGCATGCGTCTTTTCCAATGTGCGTGTGTAGAAAACGAAGCTCCATGGATTAGACCCATGGGGTAAATGGATCATGTTTGACAGACTCTCTCTACTAAAGCCATCAATCCACACATGCTAATATTGTACTCAATGTGGCAACATCTTACCTCACACTGTGTGTGCATGCAAGTGTGTGTGAGTCTATGCATGTGCGTGAGGACTAAAGAGCAAGAAACAGGAGGGGGAAATCACTTAATATTTTCATATAGTCAGTGATACATCACTTATTTAACTGCAAATACTTGCAAATGCGTATTACAACAAGTTTTCATAGCTTCCTTATGCAAAATATGTGTTGAAATTCTCAGCTGAATGCTTTTATTGTGTGTGCTTGATTGTGATGGTTCAGTGGTACAGTGGACTGTACTTCAGGTACTCTGGCATCCTCCCCAAAGGCCAGAGTAAGTTAACATAAGTAGTTATTCCTATTCTGTCACAAAAGTATATTTGAATCTTAATGAGTGCCTTTTTGTCTTAGTGGCAGATTGGCGTCCTGTCTTGGGTGAACTAACCGGCTTTTGTGATCATCCATTTTGGCTTGCTAACCCACATAAGAGTGCCTCTGACTATAAAGATGGTGTCAAGAAAACCTTATGTAAACAATAAAACAGAAACTCTTTTGGGTAAATAAACTGAACAAACCAGATTTTTGACAAAATGGCAAAACCTACACTCACATTAATGGAGGGTCACCCATGTGATTAAAGAAGATTAAGGTGATCATCAGCCCAAAACTGATTCAACACAAAGGTGAGATGTCAAATTTGTTGTTGTTGTAACCATCACTTTTTAAAAAAATGTATGTAGCCTTTTCTTTCTCTATCCATCTGGTTAGTGCTGCAGTGACTCAAACTTCAAACCAGAGATTTTTATCTGACCTTATCCTCTCTTTAGCGCACGTATCGCTATGACTGACTGTTTAAATGAATTAGGAATTCATTGATTATTGGAGGCATTTTGTACTAGTTTTCGCTGTTCTGGTGATGTCTGTAATTACTGACAGATGTTAGAGAAGTCAGAGCTCCCCTCTCGTGTTCCCCCACCTTTGCTCGTACATTCGCTCACATGCGCACATGCAAACATCTAGGCCATTGCGTTTCAAACCTCCCACACAGATACTACAACTCCCCACACGCACACATGCACATGGATGTGAGGGTATGTGAGTACACAGACGCGCACACACACTCGCAGAGGGATTCAGTTACGTGGACCTCAGCCACAATCTGGACAGACACCGGGCCCACCACTAAACAGCCTCAAAGAAGGAGGAGGGGGGATTTAACAAAACGCACACTCCTCCTCATGCACACACACAAACGCACACAGACGTACACACTTTCAATGTGATGAATGAAATCAATAAAACAACAGTCTGGAGAAATCTGGAGCCAATGAAGACGGGAACAGGACTATTAGTAAGAGAGAGGCCCCACACGACTGAACTCTCACACACGCACACGCACGCATACAACCCTCACTCACTAGCCACTGTACCTGTAGAGAAAAGGCTCTGAGCGCTGGGATGGGGATGAGCGCTGCCATGAAGAATGCTGTGACATTGCTGATGGAGGTAAGAGCCACACTGGCCCCTGTCCTCTTCAGACACTCCCCCGTGCGATCCTTGTCGAGACAGAAAGAGAAGTTGGTGAGAGGAAAAGCAATGAAACTTTTGATCAGAGTTTAGCCAGAGGCACATGTGTAATACTGGAGATTATGTACCATTATCATGATACTGATATGACTGACAGTGATTACGATGTTTCTTGAAGCCCTGAAGTGCTTAAATAATCCACCTGGGCCTGTCTACTTCTGTTTGAAGTAACGGAGGACAAAGCCGACAGAACAAAACAACGCTTGGTAAAATCACTGCTGCTGAAAACTTGTAATATAATGCGCACAAAGAGAACAGTGATAAACACACAACTCTAGAAGACTTTGGCGGCAACTGTGTGAAGATCTAAAGACGTGCAGGACCACACAGAGAGCGTCTGCAGGCATGCGCATCTTTGTGTGTGTGTGTGTGTGTGTGTTTGTGTGTGTGCGCATCAGACAGGAGAGATCAGGTTTGGCTCTGTTTAGTTTTCATCTCAGCCACACAATAGAAGCTCGGGGATGAGGGAGGCATAGAGACGAGGGCTTGAACGAGAGGGAGGCAGGGGAAAACAAAAACAAGCAAATACATGCCTGTGTTTTCCCCTCTGGAGATGAAAAGCTACCACACACACACACACACACACACACACACACACACACACACACACACACACACACACACACACACACACACACACACACAGCCAGTTCTTTTTTTAATGCTATTTATTAGATTCTGTACACTTCATCAGCTAATGGATGAGAAAGCTCTTGCTCCTGGTTTAATCCACACTTCAGACCACACAGAATACTTTAAATGCATCAAATTACACCCTGAACATTTATTTTTTAATTTATTTTTTTATTAGACCCACTCACAAGTGTGTGTGTGTAACTTATCAATCTGTGTGTAAAGCAGAAACAAGGAAGTCATAATCTAATAGAAACAGACATATTAATCCATTTAAAAATGAACGTCTTTAATTCGGAGCATTGCCGAGATAAGAAGGCTGGGTGTGTGGCACATGGTTTGCTTGATGCTACATCACAGGCACAGACAGGCTTTCACACATTCCTCCGCGGAGTAGATAAAACAACAAAGGGGATGTGCAGGAATGGGTGACGGTGGATGTTTGCCTCACCTCGAATGGGATCCTCTTGTTTTGCCCGGTCTCACTGAAGGCATGGGCGAGGAGAAACACATCATCTACTCCAACTCCCAGAGCCAAAAAGGGAAGCACCTGTGGCACACACACCCACAAACTTAATGAGCTCCTGCATGATTTTACCTCAGAGGTTTGCTATTCTAGGGGTAGCCACAACTGCATATTATTATAGATACACACCCATGCAATATTTTTCAAATTCTGGTGCTAAGGTAAATTAAAATGAAGCGTCAAAACCTGTCTCCAGTGTCCAATAATATCTACTACATTATCTTCTGTACATTATTCTGCTGGTGTTGACCCACTTCAATTAGGCAATTTAAGAAAATGATTTTAAGTCTAGCAGAGACTTCAACTCAAGTCTACTAGCAGCTGCTGTGTTGACCTTTAGCCCACTGGGTCCAGTGGCATGGGTGCGAGTTACCTGCGTAGTGGCAGCATTGAAGGAAATGCCCAGGAGGGAGCAGAGGCCCAAACCAGCTGCCACTGACAACGTCACCAGGAGGACACCTGCCAGCCCCACAGCCCCCTGAGACTTGGCACAGTCCCATCGCAGCATGGTCAGGCATGCATAGGCCAGCTAGGCACAAACAGCAAGCAAACCATTAATCAATCACCCTTTTGTCTGTAAGTCCCTTCTCAGTTTCAAGCAAAGCAGAGAAAAATTGAATAAAATTTTCCTTCCCTCTAGTCTTACCATCAGAAGGTACCCACTGGCCACGCGGATAACACTTATGTCCGAAAAAGACTTGAGAATATCTTCCAGAGTGGTGGTTGTGAAAGATAAGACCTTCTGAGACGAGTTTGCTGACACGCTGTGCTGCACCGCCTGAAGACAAGACAATAGTAAATAAAGAGGAAGAAACTCTTTAAAAAATCTTAAAATAGGATTAAATATCCTATATATACACTATAAAATATATATGTATATAGATTAGAAATAATAAAATAGGTCACTTATAAATGAACTCTTAATGCAGCACCAGTAGCTCCATCAACATTTAAATCTGGTTTACTGACCAGTAAAGCATTTACTGGTCTGGAACTTTGCAACAAGATTTTCTTATCCCTATCTCATTTTCCCTTAATATACCAACTAGATCTGCATCAGCTATCAAAATACAACTAAACCTAATTTTAGCAGAATAGATAATTGACCAACCTTGCTGCTGCTTACTCAGTGGTATCTAAAATGCACATTCTGGAAAAAGGGAATTAATTTTCAGTGATTTAGCGCAAGCTGTCCCTCTTTTATGTAATATAACATCTTCCCCAGGTTTAAATGAACTAAATATTACAGGCTGTCTCTGAAAAAAAAAAGCCTTGAATCAGGAGGCTCTGCAGACAGTATCCTGACCTATTCCCTCTGTCTCTCTTACTATCTCAGGACAGACAGATGGCTTCGGCATTGAACTGCTGTTACTGCTCAGTGGGGAGCAATGACGGCTGACACACATTAAGAAACACGCTCTAGATCACACACACACACACTCGCACCCACATGTAAACTTCCACATGTGTCTCACACATACCGACATATTCTTGCAGACACGCCTAAATGTGAATAATACAAATAAAAAATGCAATTTTTGGCATATTTTTTCACTTTGAAGCTTAAAAAAAAATAAAACTATGTGTTTAAAAATATGATCACATTTTGTTAAAAATCTGTGATTTCTGGACCCAAAGATAAATGACACACACACACACACACACGCACATTCATACACACAAGGTCACACCATGTGGAACAGAGGTTGGGGCCCCCAAAACAAAGACCAGATGATGTCACACATGAGCCACCAATGGGGCCACAGCTGGGAAAGCGATTGTGTGTGAAGTTGTGAGTGTGTGTTCATGTGTGATTGTGTGTAAGTTTAAGGGGGAGAGCGAGGAAGAAAAAGAGAGATATCCAGCACTCACTTAATGTATTCCAGACATGCTCACCCTGTTGCTCTATTGCCCCTCTCTACTCATGAGTGAGAGGAAAACTTTAGTCCTTTACCACACACCAACAGTGGTTTTAGTATCTATCAGGGGCCCCGGCTTTGGATGGGGCCTTCCCATGTTCACCTGTATCCGGTCTGTGATTTACAACGTGGCTATAGAGGACTTAGGGTAGATTTCGCTACTCTTTTCTCTTTCGTTCTCTCTTTTTCTGAATTTTTCTCGCTCTCATTTCTAAATTTTCTGGCCCTTACCTCAGAGTACCGCCTCTGCCAGGCTTCAAGTATAGCTGCAGCCTTTTCTTCATTCCAGTTGATGTGGGAAACCTCATCGTAGCCCCGAAAGTGCTCAAACATCTGCTTGGGAGTCATCAGCTGGAAGATGGTCTGCAAGGCCTGGGCACTGGAAGGGAGTTAAGGGGGAAGGTGGCAGAGAGAGAATGAGGGAGGGAAATGGGAAGGAAAACATGGAAAGGATGAGAGAACAAAAGGAAGGAGGTCAAGACTTCAGTGAGAACATCCCATCTAGAAAGGAAGCATGGGGTGATGAGCAGGCTCTCTGGATTGTGCGAAATAATAACAAAATCAAAACTTGGACTTGCAAAGTTTTAGGCTCTTTGATTCACAGCGATGTCTAACACTCCATGAATATAAAGTAAAAATAAATTAGGTGTTCATCAAAATAATGGTCCCTCAAAAGCATCAAACTAACAGGGAGATGAGAGAATAAGATGAAATCATCCCAGGAAAAAATTTTCAGTTTAATCTCTAATCCCAGAACAAAGAATGTGTTAATTTAAGCAGTAAAAGGGAAAGAAAAATGAAACAAAACCAAAGTCACATTGCCTGGAGCACATTGGATATCAGTCATCATAAACAATGATGCGCTAAGCACATGTGCTGTCTGAGCAAATACTGTTCCATCTGATGTGACTATTGAGCCCAGATGCCCTCAGCCGTGAGACATGCATCATTTCTTAAACCACACAAACTCCCTGTTATTACATGAGCAACTCTGAAGAACGCAAAGTGACATATATGGCATAAAATGCCCCAAATCTCAGTGACCCAAACACAACGCCACAAAGCTAAACTGAATTAAAAACCTGAAAGAGACGGCAAGTTGTTTTAGCTCAAATGTGCACTGTCAGCCAGCCAGTAAATTATATATAGCCAAAAACTACTAATATCAATATCTCAAAATCATATACAAACCCAGTGAGAGGAAATTTAATAAGGATTTAATAAGGATAATTTAATTGTGTATTTACATATTTCCTCACATACATCCTCTCCCTCCCACATGCAAGCTCTCCTTCAGCCCTTCTATGGGTTGCTGATCTTAAGGACTATGACATTGAGTGTAATGAAAAATGCACACCGCTAATGGGGTGATAAATTATGAAGGTAATAAAGTAATATGGCGGATTAGGTAATAATAAAGGACTCTGGACCAGAGTGTAGCTTTTTAACAGTAGTCTACTGAGTGGATTTATTTTCAAATCATAAAATTATATAAACCAAAGCAGAAGACATTTGCCCGTCTCTATGAATGTGTGCTGTGTAATATGGTGATAATCACAGTAATGGTGGCAGTTAGTAAACAAGGTGAAGAAGCTGAGTGCCAGCAGTAACAGCCCAACAGAGAGAGCAGCCATACTACACATATTCACTCACACACACGCAGACACACACAAGCAGCCAGGCACGCACAGACACTCTAATGACCCAACCTTGCCAGGAAAAAACACAACCACAAAACACAAACAACGCACCCCACTGTACTCCGTGACCAGTATGCGTGTTAATGTGTGTGTGTGCGAGTTTGCTTTGAGCATGCATGCATGCATGCACCAAAAGTGCATTTTAGCCTTAAAGTAGGAGGTCCAAAAGCAAAAGATGTTACTGCTGCTGTAGCTGCTATTGAAGAAACTAAATACATTTTTCATTTCTATGCAAATTTCATGCTTTCTACTTACATAAACATCACACAAAAAGTGCCAGACTTTAATTTGTTCCCTTATCATGCGTTGAGCTTGTATGTTGTCGGACGGCATACGACCTAATCTTTAGGCTTTTACCTGATTCTTGTGCTGGAATTAAGTCCACATATCGCTGTATATTTGGACAAACTAGCCAGGCAATACATCACTCTGTGCATACACATGTGTGTGTGAGTGGGTAGTGTCCAAGCAGAGCAGCCAGAGCTGAGCAGGAACAGCTGGAGCTCTAAGATTTCACTGGAATTTGCTAATGACTGCAAGATTTATAGCACACAGCACACACGCAAATGTGCACGTGCTGCACAAGAGAACAAAAAACACACAGTCTGTCCAGACTACGCGCTGTCATGATTACTACAGTGTTTACGAAGAAGCAAGTTCGGTTATGTTACCTGAGCAGGGGTCCGCTGCCATTCTTGGTGGTCCCTCCAACAATCAGTTCCTCCTGCCAGTGCATGTACTTCCTGGCCAGACCATGGCAGCCTCCACTCAGAGCCCGTGCCACATCGAATGGCTGGAGCAATAAAAGCAATAACTGTCAACTACTAATCTCAAACTAAACACTTTACGTTTGACCAAAACATATTAATACCCCACACTTATTGAGATATTCCGAGCCAAAAGCTTGAGGCTTGATGCATGCCCACCTTAGTCGAGTTCTTATTGGGCGCGGTGCGGGGGCAGTCAGGATCGGCTGGGTTCAGGCAGGGTCTATCCATGTAGCCATGCCCAATGTCCGCTTTTTCTAACATCTCCTCAAAGATTTCCACGTGGTTTTGCTGTGGCAACTCCTCAAGGAATTCCTTAGGGTCAAAATTGGTCCACTGCACAAGTCCTTTGCCTCTGCAAAGGTTAAAGGCAAATGTTAGTGTGCTTTTACGATGCTAGGTTTCTGTTCCTAAGAATATTTTTGGATCCCCAAAAAGTAAAATTTTATAGTCAAATGACAATAAAAAATGTTACCTAAGCCATCACAATTCTGATAATGGTAACTAATCTCTTTCTTGCTATGTAATAAGTGGCGATAATTTCCCATCATGCAAAAGCTGAGTTCCTGCTCCAACCCAGACCTCGTCCCTCTATGCTCCCTTTTCCTCACACATTCCGATCTCTCTTTTTCTCTCTGTCATTCAGACGACATTGTATGTGCTTAACCAGGCTTGGGTTATTATTCCCAGCCTCCCAACCAGAACATAGTAAAAACCTTATTTACCATCTAGGTCCAGACACTCACACTCACACAGATAGACACACATCCACGCACTCTGATGATGGTGACTCAAGCTGATACACCTTTACACATCGACAGAAACGCATGTATGCACTGATGAAGACGACGCACAATACGGGCATGCGTAAACACATGCAGAGGTAAAGGTCTGCTGAGTATTACTGTAGCAGCAGGCCATTAGCAACAGAACGGCCAGACAATGGTGTGAGGCCCAGGGCTCGAGAGAAACCATCGCCAGCGATACGCATGCCAGCAACCACTACAATAGAGCCTTCAGAGGGGACGAGTTCAGGACACACACACACACACACACACACACTTGTTTCTCTGTGGTGTTTCTTTAGATGGGTTGAGTGTGTTAGAGCTGCCACTTATAAAAGGGGCTAATGCAAGATCCAAAGATTCACATCTCTTGTCATCTCTTTCTCATTATCACATTGCCACTGCTACTGTATACACTACCGTTATGCGCTGAGCTCAGCACTTTAGGTCTTATTGTCCCAACATCATCTGAATCAGTTTGCCAACTGGCCTCACAGTAAATAAAGCTATTATGTAAGCCCAATTAGGATTTGATCATTTGGCCATAAGCTTGGAAGAGTTTGGTCAATCCAATGATATGTAGTAATGATCACATCACAAATGCAGATTCTGTCTAGTCAAAAAGAGCTTTTAAGTACTTACGGGAGATAGCCTGTTCCAGGCTGGAGCTTAGCCCCCTCCCAGAAGCAGTCCAAAGGTGTGATGATGAGGCAGGGATGTAGCCTTTCTATGATCTAAATGGTTGAGCAAATAATAGAATTGACAAACACTGAAGAAGTAGCAACAATACAGAGATAAAAAGTCAAAAACAGAAAAACTATACACACTGTGCTGGTTGTGTCTCACCTGATTCAGGTGATGTGTTTCTGTGACTACTTCCCCTGATTTGTAGCATAAGTCTTCTAATTTCCATTGTCTGAAAAGGAGAAAAAGAGAGTGAAAAAGTCACTTGGATGAGTGACGAAACTTTTCTCCCAATGAGAACGCTTCGTCCAGAACAAAAGTTTAACTTTTTCATCACCACATAAACACCACGAGTGCACCCAGGATCAACTGAACAAGGAATAATACAAATATATCCTTCATCATTACGAATTTCTTTGTGTTTTGTACACACAGAATAATTGCTATATCTCATCATGTACAGCAATGTATTCACTCAGAGATTACCACTTGAGGTGCATCGATTTGTTTTTTTCCTGCTGATTATAGTGTTGGCTGATATGATTTTGTTTAAATAAGCACAAGAGTTGATAGCATACAGAAAAAAGTTTGCACATGTGCACCACGTTACAGCACCTTTCAGCACTCCTACTCAGACATATTTCAAAATAAATTGTTCCAGCTTGTAGGATAGAGCTTTTTTCATAAAGTAAAAGGGTTACTAAAAAAAATGATTTTTTGTGCCGTTCTGCAATCACACCTCCAAATGCTAGTTTGCAGGAGGGTTACTCCACTGTTGGGATCAGCTTATTCGTTTACTTCCAACAATGTTGAATGAGCTGAGCACATCGTGTCAGCGTTGTAGCTGAGAAATGTTGACTGACACACAAGTAAGAGAATTTATACCTGGACTGGCAGAGCTATAACAGGGCTACACTCACAGATTACTGCCCACTGTGTTAGAATAAAGAGGAAGCCAGATACAGTTATTGGACTAAAGATATTAAACTTGAATTAACTTGTCCAGAATTGGAAAACATGATCCTTAAATACAAAATGACAAGAGGCACGTTACCTGTTATAAAGGTAAACATGAACTCTGCTGGCTCGGATAGCTGACTCCAGGTGCTGCAGGAGCGCCTCCACAGTTAGAACATTGGCTCCCTCCTCCCGCGGCGTCTGGATCATCAGCTGAGGGGTAAACATGGCCTCCTCGCCTATCTTCTGTCTTGTATACTTGAGTTCCTGGTTCACACGCCCGCCAACTTGACAAAGAAGAGTGAAGTTACATATTTAAGGCTTTTGTGAAAACATCCAGACCATTATTGCATTTGATTCACAAAATCTTATTTAGTAAAGTTAAAGGTTAAGAAAAACTGCACGTAAGGGTTAGGGGCCAGAATTGTGCTGGCTTTGAATATGTGCTTAAAAAGTCTGTGTTTTTCTGACACAAAGGCACAAATATCTGCAAAATATAGACACAGTAAAGGTTAAAACACTGACTTTCCTTCTGGTTCTTCAAGTAAAACAGGAGTACAGCTGTCTAGAAAACATCACACTACTACCAGATCCATTCCAGATCATGCATACTTTTTTATTTTAATGCATTATTTTGCTCTGAACTACAAGATAATAATAATGCACACACACAAACAGCATGGTGTGCTATAAAGTCTGCGACTCACACAAGAGATCCCCTGCTCGTTCTGCAAAGCAGACCCAAAGACATTGCAGCCTGTCTGTGACATTATCTGACTTGTATCTTAAATACAAGCACTCTCCTCACAGTGAGCTTGTAACACTACAATGGCAAACATCCCAAGTCCTTTGAATCCACAAAAGCAGCATCACCTCAACAAATCCACATTTCACAAACAGCTCAGTGTTTCTCCTCAAATTTGCTAACTTGTCAGCAGCGCCAAAACACGTTGTCTGCATTTGTGTGTGACACTAGTGTGTGTGTGTTTGATAGAGAGAGGCTGTCTTCCAGGCTTTGCTCTCAGTATCGTGGTGAGACTAAGCCCTGTGCGTGCGCTCTGAGCCCTGAGCTAGCCCGAGCTACAAAAGCAGCCTTTCAGACCCTTTAGCTGTCCAGCTCCACCCAAGTACATCCAAGGAAAGTCTGGCAAAGTATCCCTCACAAACACACACGCACACACATAAACACACACATGCATGCAAACGAATGCGGGCATGCAAGGATGGGCAGAGATGGGCAAAATTATAAGGCAAATTAAATTTTAAAAAAGTACCAGAATTGATTACGTTTTGTGTTCAGGTTTAAGATTCATGTGTATTCATATGCATCCCCCAGTTTGGTGTGTCTGTTTCTAATTTACGAGCTGATAATTTGAGCCGTTCAGCGAAAGCTCGAGCAATTTATACTCATATTATTTCACTTGGTCACCCAGCCACACACATACACAAAACAAGAAAACTGTCCAGTGAGAGAGTCGACTGTGTGAAAAATCTGTAGCATTTTATTATGCCTTAATCCAATTTAACAATTCTGCTCAATCCGTGTAACAGTGGGCATGGATTGAATATTTTTTTGTCTACTGTAATGGCATTAAAGTTGAACATAAGCATGCCTGTTCTGCTGGGCTGGACCACCCAGTCAGACCAAGGGAAAAGGGAGAGAAGGGCCATGTCTTGGGGCATTAGGAAAACACATTTGATTTCTTTTTTTCTGGACTCAAACAGCATTCCTATCTGAACCTGTCTGAATGCATGTTTATAATGCTCATCATTAATAGCAGGCCTAGGCTAACTGGAGCGACATGCTTTCCACTGCTAGGCCAGCTACAGAGGTCCGTTACACCAGCCCTCCCTTCAAAGGAAAGCGCATGGAACTGATTAAGATCTGACACACACTGACAGCGCACTAACAAGTCGGCTTGTCTGATACACTCAACGCTCAAAGGCAATGCTAGCCTGAGGCTTGGTTTAAGTGCACTGCCAGGAGGGGACAACGGAAACACGGGTATATGGAAAAAGGTGCATCCATCAGTCAATACCCTTCTACACGTGTGGAGATGGCACGGGGGATGGGAGGATCAAGTTTAGAAAGAATCCACTGTCTGTTTTGAACTCTTTCCAAGTCGTGGACTGCCACCCAAAGATCCTGAGTTTACAGCAAGCAGCAAGGAATGGGACAAGTCAAAGGAATGTACTCTCCCGCTACAGGAAACAGCACATTACAGCCTCAGGCTTCGAGAATTCCACACTTCACGAGGTTACAAAGTTTTGGGGTCAACACTCACACAGCCTTGGGGTGAAATTAACACCCCAGCTGGACCAAGAAAACATGTATGTGTGTGCGCACACACTCAGCATACGTGCAAGCATGTGCACACGAGTGTGCGTGAACACACAGCTGTGTTTCTTCAATGACACATATTCCCATATTCCTTCTCCTAAGAAAACTGGTTGACCCCAGCATGTGTTGATATCTTGAAGGTGTCCCGCTCCAGGCTCAGCTGCTGAGACCAAAACAAAGTGGAAATAATTTTCAATCCCTCCCCTTACCGGCCTCGGTCTCTTACGAAAACAAAAATCATTTGTAATGTTTTAGAGTGACATGAAAAGTACACATCCAAAATACATAATTAAGAGAGTCTGGTGAAGTCAAATTGTACTATCCATCAACTGGTTTTGAGCCAAAATGCTTTCATTCCAATAAATCACAAAACTTATATGTGTTCTGACGGAACTGGAATCAGCAAGCTGCTTTCTGGTTTTCAAAAGTCCAGTTTCTTCACCTGTGTTCATGAACTTAGGCTCCAGAAACTTGTGACAGAAATATTTTATTATTTTCTTACTTGTAATAGATCAAACTGCTAATCAAAGTAATCAGCAGCATATGACTAGTTAGTTATTTAGCTAGAGTTAGTGCGCACTGTTGACTACATGGGTTTGTAGTGTACGAGTTATTAGTTATTAATGATTGACAAACGAAACCAAAAACCTTAGAAGAAGAGAAGAGAAGAGAAGAGAAGAGAAGAGAAGAGAAGAGGCCTATGCTTGTCACTGTAGTGGAGCCCTCGGTGTGGGTATTCAGCATGTTGCATAACATTAACCCCTGGTCCCTCTATTCTCAAAGTAGAGGAATGGTGGGGGGTGGCGGGCACCAAAGGAGAGAAAGTAGGTTTCTAAGGAACTGACATCACCCCCTTCCTCCTTTCAGATCTGAACGCCCCCTCCTCATTCTCATTTTCTCTCTCTCTTTGCTCTATTCAGCTCTACACTGTGATTGGCCAGATCATGATGGCAATCAGCCCGGCCCCTCTGTCAAAGCCAAACCACCCCCCATATCCTTTCGCCAGTTTTCTCTCCTTTCCATGCAACACACAACAGCTTGTCCCCACCCCAGCACATCTCTTATGTCTGACAACGGAAGCAGCCCATAACTTTCGAGGAGAACACGCACCACCGGCGGCAACCACTCCTGTAACTGTGAGTGATGCTGGTATAATTCCAATCCCAATTATGTTCAGTGTACACCTGAACATATTTACACATCTATGAATAAATAGTCTGAAACACCTGACCTGCTCCACTACCTAAAGATTTGTGACATAATGTATTATATGTATTTGCATGCGGCTGAACACATCTCTGTGTGTGAGTGTGTGTGTGTGGGTGTGTGTGTCTGTTTGCAGAGAACGGATTAGCTGGATTAGCCCTCCATCCCAGCAGGCACCCCCTATGGTGAAGAGGAAGCCCCCCAAAACCAGGTCATCTCACTGCTACCAAGTCTACAGCGACCTCCCAAAATCTGAACCTCCAGTATTATCAAAGGGATCAAGAGACGACCACCCCATGAAACTACAACGGCATGTACTTAAAAAGCTGCTTTAAAAGTTGTGTAAAGAAAATCAAATTTAAGTTGATTTACACTGAAAAGATCTTTTAAACTTGGGAAGTGACACCTGTTGCATGAGACAGAAAAATGATGCTTTCATACAAGAGCTTGATATTTTGGGTTTCTCTGGAGTTTAGCAATACTGGTACTTAATGAATATTTGCAAAGGTATGAAAGGTTCTTACTGTGGTTTTTCAAGTTGTGCTTTCAAGTTTTCCATAGGCTGGTATTAAAAGATCGATATTATTAACCGTTTTCTTTCTAATGAATCAACCCATAATCTCCTATAAAGACATTTTGGTATTTTCTGTTCAATTATTAAATAACTATAACATAAATATCCCATTTACCTACATACTGAGAACCTTATCCTAACTTTTGTCCTAAGTGAATTAATTCAACGCACTGAGCACAGGCACACACCTATTCATAGCAGGTCTCACAGTGGATGATATAAGCCAGAGTGAAAACCAAGAAGTGAAGTCAACAGGATTGCGAACTTGAAACATTATTGTATTAATACTTGGATCTGAGGAAGAGGAACACTTCTGCAGAATTCTTAAATGGTGGTTTTCTTCCTACCAAGAGTCTTTCTTGGTCTGACCACTTAGTCAGGGGTGAAGACTTCTTCGTGGAGATGCTCAGTCAGTTTTAAGAAAATTTTCAGTCCATAACAACATCCTGAACTTCTGACACTAAAGTAATGTAGGCAGCAGAGCAGTTTGCCAAATCCTCCTGTAGGTTTAGGAGTCAGACAATGGTTTCCATTTTCCGTTTTAGCAATCCTATTTGCAGTACTCTTGTCAAAGTTTGTTACTTGATCTCCACCGGTTCTGTATACTGCCATTTCTTATTACATTACAAACTGCAAAAAACAGCGACCTACAAAATCTTTGCAGTTTTCTAGCAACACTCCTTTAAACTTTCAGGCAGGTGCTTAGAGGCAGCCTTGGGCTATAGGAGTCCTAAATCCTGAGGCAAAGTTTGAGGAGTATAGAGAAAAATTATATAACTTTTCCTTTCTTTTTGTCTTCCAACATAAAATTGCACAAGAGACAATAAAAACATTTGTCCTTTTTTAAAATGATAAGAATATTTCATCTTTAACTCCATGCCTTTGCACACAAGGTCATCTTTTTCTCATTGGTAGTTCAGTTATGTTTAAGACATAGTTTTATTTAGACTATGGCTGATTTCAAACTTTCTCATGAGGTTTGGAAAGAGAGGATATACTAATATAATAAAAATGCATCTGTTACTTGGCTATCTTGGTCATTTATTTGAACTTGCTTGGTATCTGCTCCTGGTCACACTGCTCAGGTAGTTTCCCACAGTAGGTCTGTCCAGTGACCTCTCCTACTTCCTGTTTGTCTCCCATTCAGCTGCTACTGGCAATCACCTGCTTTGATCACTAAGAGGACCCCACCTGTTTCTGTCCTCCACCATTTGTCTGCTTTCTCTTATCCATCTGCTGCCACGGCTCTGAGTTGATCTTTTTTCTTAGATTTTCTGCTGCTCCCATTTTCTGTAGGATATCATCACTGAAATGTGACAGACCCTCTCAATAAAAGTAGATAAACATCAACAGATCTATGCTAGAATGCATTTGTTTATCACTTTATACACCAATCTAAAATATTTAACTGCAGCGAGGTGAAAAAAAAAGTGGCATAGATTTCTGTCAAAGCATTGTCAAAAAGTGTTAGAGAATTGTTGAACTGCAGGCGGGCACAAGATTATGATCAGCCCGCCACAGGAACAAGCAAGAAAGAAGTCCAGGCTTTAATCCAGGAGCACACAGAATATGAGGACATGGTTTGATGAGAGGAAAAAGAGAGACAGGAACTGGCAAAGGAGATGCCAGTGTGTAAAGAGATGCAAAAGGCTCAGAACAACTTTGCGAGCAGGAGAAGGAGCGCTCACTGCAGCAGCACGCACAGCAATCCACAGAGCATTAACAGCAGTTTCCAATGTTCACTCTGCAATGCAGGTGTGCACACAGCCACAAATATGTGGTGAAAGGCCTTACTGGGAGCCGAGACCCTATCTGACCCGTGGTGAGTTCCCCTCACTTGTACTGCTCTCCCTCCCTTGCACTCTCTTTCCCTCCCTCCTGTCAGCTTATAAGAAGAGGGGGCTGCCACACAGAGAGGGGAGTGTAAAACAATCATGGTCAAGAGTGGAAAACTGTGAAATAAAAAAATGAGGAAAAAAACATGAGAGTGACAGAACGGAGACTGGAAGTCCTCGGACTGGCAGCTGTAGCCGAGGGTCTCCTCATGCAGCAGCGCACCCCCGAAACACTCCGACCCCCGACACACCCCAGCTGCCAACCACTGCCCCCAGAATCCCCACCCATACCACCAAACCTCACCCCCCAACTACTGCATTACCATATGTATAGCTCCCCTCTCCCCTGATTATGCTAATCACCTGTCCGGCCTCTGCAGCCCCTAAAATGGGTGTATTTAGCAGTCGGCTGGCTCCCAATGCAGCTTCCCCTGGGCCCGAGGTGTACATTCACACACTCCTCAATGGGCAGATTCTTCCACGTTGCTGCCTTCATTCAGGTCCCTCTCGCCTCTCCCACCCCCCACGAAAAAAAAAAAAATCCTATTCAGTGCCAATGGATTCAGAGAGCTGTGTAAAGAGTAGTTGAGGAAGAAAACATTGACAGAAAGTCTGTTTTTGTAGCATGTGTGCATGCAGTGGTTGTAGTTCAATTAAAAGTGATGTCATAATGCAACCAAACAGACATGGCAGATCTGAAGCCACCATCACTAAAGTGACGCGAAAGCTTTATAAACTCTTCAGCGATAGTACACCTCTTACTCTGATAAAGTCTAGCCGATTTTACCCATGAATTCTGTACAATTTTTAGAGAATCAAACTGAGTTATTTTCTACAGTTGTCTGCTTCATAAAACTGTAAATATTCTGTTTGGTTTTATAGAGGGACCTGCTTGAATGCAATGCGAAAGATGCACCACACGTTACGCTCACTCACTAGCGGTGAATGCCGGTGATAATTGTGTGGTTTCACACATCTGTAAAATCTGAAAGCACACGTACTTTGTTCCAGGAAGCTGGCAGGTAAAGACCATATAATGTCCAATTAAACTGCAGCAGATTTTCTGCATTCTCAGGTGTGTGATAATGAAGAAAAAAAAAAAAAAGACTCCAGGACAGGGAAAAAAAAAAAATCACATTCTGTATTCTTCTGCAGTGCCTGTCAAATTTAAGCCAGCCTATTGCTGCATTTACAGCCTTGTGATTGGCCCACAACACCAAACCATAACAGACCGTGACATGAGCCTCAACAACCAATCTCAACTAGCTATCTCTTTGTCATTTCCTGTAAAGATGGTCAATGATTTCAGGTATCCCAAAAAGAAAACCACACATTCTTGAGTGTGCAATAAAGGACACAGAAACAGTATGAAAGTAAGACAAAGAAAAACCAACAGGATCTGTATTTGTTTTTTGAGATTCACGGCTACCACCCTCATAATTCAACTGTTATTCCATCTTACTAATAAATCAAGGAACCTCTGAACTTGCATCTGTTCTGCACTCATCACAACAACCAGTTGCCCAGTCTGTTTTAAACATGGGCAAACTTAGTGCACTGCTGGGAATCTGACTTGCTCAGATTCCCAGCAGTGCACCCACCGAGTTTAAAACAGACAGGATGTTGAGGTTATTTGGATAAGGGGTGATCTCATTTTTGCGTTCAGGGCATCTCATGGACCGTCTCTGTCTTGCTTGCTCGTGCAGCTTTCTGGGATGTATCCATCACTTTGTGCCTGACAAAGGTAAGAGTGAAATGCACTACAACTTTCTCTTTTTTTGTTAATGGCAATTATCATCTAGTTTATAAGTCCAGCAAATGGTGGTTGTTTATACTCCATTCTGTTATGTATAGGTCTGCCCAACAACCAGAGCCAAACTTTTACAGAAGGGTGGATTATAGTGAGAACACTGGTCCCTTTATTTTGAGGCAAAGTGTTTATGGTTTACATGGATCACAGTATTAGGGTCTGTGGTGAAACATGTTATTTGGTGAAATTCATACATTTTTGAATGAACATATACATTTACAATGTATGTATTAATAATTCACACAGTAAATACATCAACTATAAAACAACTGTAAATGTGTATGAAATAGTTATTTTGAAACAAGAAGATGGAAGATATATGAAACTGACCCAACTCGATACTTTAATGTGCATCTAACCTAAATATCGAACCCGTGCATTCAGCTACCTTTGTCACTGTAAGTGTTGTTTTTAAACCAAAAACAATCTCAATCCATTGTAAAAAGCCTAGAAATACATATTAAATGATCATTTGCACACACAGTGAATGTGTAGCTAGCTAGAAATCAGCGCTAGTATAGACACAGACTATACTAGAAAACGCCTGCAATTTGTTCTTCTTGCTGAATGAAGTGCTGACAGTCAAGACAGATTTCCTGATTTTTTTTTGTTTTCTTCTGGAAAGGGTCATGCAATGGGGGTGAGTGACAAATTAGAGAATGACACATAGTGACTGATAAAACCCAGCATGACAGGAAGAGTTCAGACTGAAAGACAGCACAGTGGTGTCCAAACTTAAAGAGCATTAGAAGTATACAAAAGCTTCCCATTTCTGGGATCCTGTGATGGACTTGAAATCCATCCAATGTACTATAAGCAATACTTATTGCTCTGTGTCAGCTCCAGTAGGCCCTAGACCCTCTGCAACCTAAGGTGGGTGAGCAAATAATAAAATGGACAAATGCACAGGTCCAAAAACACTGGAGTAGTGCACATGCCAGGGAACGACGAAGTAGAAAATGTTTAAGTGTAAACATGGTCTTTATAACACCCAGTGCTCTTTATGCAGATAGGTTACAGTGCAAGAAACGATTTCACTCAGTTGCATGCTGATTCAATCTGGAGCTCCTAACTTTTCAATCATCTGACAGAGGAAATGTTATCTTTGTATCTTTATGTCTTGCATGTGCATGTGTGGTACTTGTGTAACTGCCGTGGTTGCCAGATTCTATGACGACGTGCTGCAGGAATTGCAATGAAATATACAGCTACGTATGTAACTGTGGTGTGCCAGAGGGGCTAAAAAAAAAGAATAAAACAAAATACACACATACACACACACACAGTTGGAAATGTTAGCAAGAAAATTTCTCTGCTCTGCAGTCTGAGAAGCATCAATCCACACCCCAATCTCTCTTTCCTAGTGTACGGTAGGCAGCCAAAGCACAAACACACTACTGCTACTATACTCTTGCTTCTTCCCTCACTCAGTCTCCTCTCCAACACACACACACACAGACACACGCACACACACACTCTCCCTCTGCTGTTTTGTACAGAAGGGTGTTTCTCCACCCTTCTGGCAGTCATCGCTGTGAGGGAGGGAACAGAGGAAAGGGGAAGAGGGAGGGAGAGGAGGCGAGGGGAGGGAAGGGAAGGAGGGAGGCCAGACCACCCTGCTCTCATGGCAGGGCTGAGTGTTTACATTGCCGTGGCTCACTCTGTAATACATCTGGCATTCTGAGGCCACTCTCTCTCCAGCCAGGGACGGAGGAGTGGTGGGAGGGTGGGGGGCAGGAGGGGGGGAAAGGAGGCTCGGGTAAAGAGAGAGACCTTTCTGGCAGAGAGAAAAAGAGAAGAACAGAAGAGAGAGAGAGAGAGAGAGAGAGAGAGAGAGAGAGAGAGAGAGGGAGGTAGAGGGGGAGGGTAATTCTCTCCACAGTCTCCTGTGGTCGGTCATTCGCAGGGCTCTGGTTTTTGAATAAGAGCGCCTGAAAGAATGCAAAATGTAAACAGAGTGCTTGGAGGTATCTCAGGATGTTGTTTGTGAATGGGAGCATGCTTGCCTTGGGAGCACACACACACACACGCCCGCACACACGCGGGGAACGCTTGACGAGCAAATTTTTAAATGGTATTTCACATTCACTTTTGCCAGGTAGGCCTAATATACACAAAGCTTGAGAAAACAGCGCAGCGAGTCTGTGTACAGTACCAGAGGCGCAATGTTTCCCCACACTAAATCCCTCACCAGCCAGCCTGCACTTTTCATCAACTCGTAAAGTTTAACACAACACACTGGAATGTTATTCCTTATAGAGGGGTTTAATCATGTTTGTAGTGAACTGATAAACACAAACTCAGCGGAGTGCAGTTTGGAACAAGCGCGCATGTGTAGTTGCGCTCACGTTTGAGTATTACTGTATACATTTGATGTCAGGGAGCGAAACTGATGAGGAGAGAAGAATAGATGACTCTATGTCGTGTATGCCGCGCTAACTAGGGAGAAATATTGCGTGTGGGGGGGCGTTTGTATGTTTGATCGCTTGCTGCTGCTTCTGCTGAAAGAAAGCTGCAGGAGGTGTAGTGTGAGAGAAAGAGTGAAAGGGAAAGAGAGAAAAAGAAAGATAAAGGGGAAAAAAAAGATACTACCAAAATAGACTGGCATGCCAACCCTGCTCAACCACCCACTCATTCACAGAACCAAAACTCCAAAGCCTCTTTCTGCGTACATGTGTGTGTGCACATGCACCCATGCATGTATCTATGCTTGTATACACATCAAAAGCTGAATAATTCAGCCATGCAAACCACAATCCTCTCAGTGGAGACACCACATTCAGGGCACTCCTCCTCCACAAAAAAGGATGTCAAGGCTTCTTCTGCATGCACTTAACATTATACTGCACCCTTTTCCACTGCCATTACCAGCAAAACAACAAAACAACCACCAGCTCTGTTGACTCAGTTCTTAATCATACTAGATACAAAACAGACACGGAGGAACGGGCAAGGAATGGCTTTAGAAAAAAAACAAAATAACAACAACAACATTTGATCCTATCAGACTGGATTTTGAAACCTTAAATCAGGCTCCACACAAACATAGCCTGGCACCACTGTAACTGTTACCATACTGATTTCAGGGACAGGCTAGAGGCGCTCCACTTTCAATTTAAAAGGAAATTAAATTGTGAAATTTCTGCAGTATGACTTTGAAATTACTCCTTCTGTGACATGTCGCTCCTTCAAGTGTATTCTGTCGTTGAAGCTGGAATGATGATGTGCGCTGTTGTTGCACTTGGATATTTATTTGACATAAAATTATTATACAGTAATTCAGAGATTAAATAAAAAATAGATTCACTGCCCTCTGCTGGAGAAGAGATTTTAAAAGTTTGATCAGAAACTCACAAAACTGAATCATCACACAATGAGAAAAGAGTGCAAACCCGAAACAAAACAGCTGGCACTGAGGCGCTCTATTATACAGTAGGCATACAAATGCGACATGCCTGCACGTGAAAATATACAAACAGTGACCGGGGACAGCTGCGACCTTTGCTGCAGTTCCCTCCCTCCCACTTCTGCTGTGAGTCTTCACTCTGCACCCAGGCCACAGGGTGAGTATCAGGTAAGGTTTTAAATAGTGGGGCCTCCACAAGATGACCTCAGGGTCTCAGGGGTCTACCCCCGTGGCCCCCGGCCTCTGCACTTATGTCCCCCAAGAAAGCGCTCCGGGACCGAGGCCCTCCCCTCAGTCTGCAGCCTTGAGACTACAATCCACTGCCCTGTGCCCCAGTCCCAGCCATAAATCTGGAGACCACAAGCTCTTTTTAAACTTGAATCATTCATATAATTGCCATACATTTGATATCAGACACAACTGTCAGGCAATTACACTCTTTTTCCTTCTTGGTAATAAGTTTCCATAGGGGAAAGAGATTCAATTTTCCTTAACCAATCGTTACGGAGCAAAGTGTCTGACTGGATGTAATATATTTCTAGGTCAACACTGATGTGTAGCCATGTCAACATGTCAGTGGTTTTAAGATTGGAGCAGAGCTAACTTAAAATAAACTTTGACATCGGTCGATACAGCAAAAACATGCCGTTTACGTAGCAGTTGCCAGTGTTAACACGAAGCCTCCGTCTTCTCCTCCAGTTACTGTTCTTCACTTATCCTTCATCAAACCTCTTTGGTCCACAGATTCACAATTCTGGATCCTGAGGTGTGATGAGAACAAAATGCAGCCACTTAATTCATCCTCGCTTCAGTCTAGGCTGAATCTATAGACTAAATAAAACTCCAGCCACGATTACCCAGAGCTCAAGCTTCAAAAGCCCCAATTTCCAAACCATCCCCTCCCTGCGTCTCCTCTTCCCAATCAGCACAGCTCCATAATCTCCAGCCTTTCTCTCTGCAAAGAAACGGAGCAAAAGAGAGAGGGGCTGTCCTACAGGAAGGCCAATGTTTATGTGATACTGTTTTAATTAGTGGCAGGCAGTGCTCCTATTTTCTTTACAATTTGGCCTGTTTTTGCCATAACCTAGAATGCCAAGGGATGGCTCCATTTTCCATTTGCAGCCAGGAGGAAACCTAAAGGAGTCTCATTCCTCGCTCGTCCATATCTCTTCTCCATGAATGTGGCTTATTGTTAATCACTGCAAGATCATCTAGATGATCTTCAGGTTTAAGCTGAGGATGCATCTGAGGCTGCAAGCCAGTGAGCATGTTTTCCAACACTGAGGAAAGCACACAGAGAGCTTCAGACCACAATTGTGTGTGGGGAGACAGTACACCACAATACTACAGCTTCCTGTTTGAACTAATCATTTCCTGTGAGTGGATATAAACACAGAGCTTGTCTGTAGTGTGGATACAATCTGCCCTAAATAGAAACCACGGTCACTTTGATGTTTTCTAAGTGGGAAAAACAAGACTGAAAATCTTACTATCTTGCCCCGATTGTTAAGTAAAGAACAAACTTCCATGCATCCTCAGAGGTCTGACACCACTGCGTCTTCGTGCAGGCATGCATCTCGCTCCCAATTGGTCTCTGTCACTTTGTCTAATAAACAGAACTTCCTGTGTCAGAGTATTTATAAACAGTGCTGAGTGAGCACTGTGTGAGAAAAGACAATCCCTGCAAAAGCTGTGGCACGTGACCTACAAGCTAACTGCAGTAGAGACTTAACGGCGGTCTGCCGGAGACCTCAGCTGCTCTGCAGCTATCAGAAAGCAGGTGATGACCGACACGACACGAGATCGCAAACGTGAATGTTGCTCCGGTCAACACTGGAGGAGCTGAGAGATCTGATGGGAGCTGGGCTGTATTGTATGAGCGCACGCATCCACAGGCCACACAGCTTCCACGTGGGGTCGTCCATGGGTCGCCTGCGGAGGGGCAGTTCCAACCAAATGAAACATAAACAGGCACTCTGTCCTCTCCTCTTTTTCCTCTCGGACGATGGGCCAGTCCCCCAGCACGGCCCAGCACAGCGTTCCACGGTCCAGGCAGAACTAATCTATCCCTCAGCTGTGCAGTCTAATCTAAACAAACAGATCTCTCCCTACCAGCATCTGGAACCCCTCACTTATCGGGATGTAGAAAACCACAGCAGCCCTGTCTTGTAGTCAGAGCCTGTGTACGAGCAGGGGTTCGCATCTTGGTGTGAGCCAGTATGAGACCATTTTGTAGATGTCTACCAGAGGTCACTACACTACTTGTGTGTCAGTCAAGGTCAGGTTCAGTTCTGTCAACACCAAAATTTATTGGTGGAACAAAACAAAAGTGTACAGTCACTCTGGGTTTGAGTATCCTGAATTTGATGCAACACCAGCAGCGCTAAACTTGCAACAGAATCAGCTGGAACATCTGAAAATGCTGATAAATCACAAGTTACCAGACCTTGCAAGGACAAAAAGGTGCAAATAATAATGGGAAACTGAGAAAATCTAAAAATTCTCACATTTGAGAAGCTACAAGAAGACCGTTTACCTACTGAATCAATAACTCTGAAGCTATAGCTTTTAGTAATTTTAACCTCAGTACTCTGAAGAAGCTGAAGTAAGTCTACAGTTTGAGCCAAAAGGCTTCATTGCTGTCCTTTTAAATATGCTTTAAATAAAAAGTTTGCCAAAATGTTTCTAAACCCTGTTCTTTGAGAAGGGCAGCAGTATGAGATGGAAGAGTAAAGCTCATATGTTACAACAGGCCAAAGTGATGCTCTTATAATTTTTTAGTAATTTTTGTTAAAATCCCACACAGAGTTTAAAATTAAATCAAACAGGCAACAAAACAGCGACAGGTCCCTGCAAATGTTTGATTTATTCATTTTTTTACATAAATTACAAGAAGTTATGACTATATTACTAATCCATTTCAGCACTTGCGTGTAAGAGTAAAGGATGCACTGTGAAGTGTGCAATAATATTCAGTTCCAAAAGGTGCCGGTCACTTTAGTATACACGACCGTGGTCAGACATGTGAAAGGGTGTGAAAACAGTGCGATCCTCTGAGTATAATCTGGATTCCTATCCCAAAGAGGCTCCCCTCTGCCTAAACTGTTGCCAACTGCGCCTGCGCCGTAGATTAGAAGAACACGCTGTCTGTCAGACCCCTGCAGCTGCACGCAAGGGGAGAACAGCCAACCCCGGGCAGGAGGTGTGGTGTTTGATCTGTACAGGAATCAGTTTGCTTTAGTGCTTGATCTTGTTAACTTTTTTTTTTAAACCTGAGACAAAGTGGTTTTAAAAAGTTAAAAAGGCAACCACACAAGCACACGCTAAAAAAAATGCATTCATTTTTATAACCAAACAGTACTCCACTTCAATTTCTCAACAAGTCTGCTCCTCCATTCATGACTCCTACAGCCAACTCTACCCATAAGCGCAGGAATGTGGATCAAAGGAAAGGAAAAAAAGCTCAGCCCCTTCCCCTTAAACCCCCCCACAAGCACCACCCATATGCACAGTTTCTTTCTTCCTTATATATTTTCACTCTTCATAAGTTGTTTAGGAATTTCAAAAACAAGGAAAACTAACAAATGTTCCATCCACCCCGCAAACACAAGTTCCTGCCCTCACTCCGCTTTTTCCCTGCAGCCAGAGACAAATCTTTTTGGAAAGTTGAGAGCTGTCCAAAACGGGACCACACACAGTCAACTGCTGGGGGCAGGCAGGCAGACACACACACACGCACACACACACACTCACACACATCTCACAAAATGGCGGCTTTCACAAAAATTTCCTCTACCCCGAAAGCCCCTTATGAACTTAATTACAACTTGTTATGAGCATAGTTACACTCAGCCCTTGCACATCTTATGTGTGCATCTAGAATGGTTTTAGAAGCTGTGTGTTGGGAATAGGCAAGTATTTTCAAGTTTTGCTTGGGTGCTTGCCAGCACCTATACAATAAACAATCCCCTTACCTACTTCATTTAGTAACACCAACAAACCTTCTTCCTCCAAACTAAACTGTGTCAAATTCTTGGAAACATGCAATATGAAGTCAAACAGTTTCAAAAGCACTGAAATAAAGAAAAGTCCCAGCAGGTCACACTTAAAAACATCATGAATTGCACAGCTTGTCAAAAAACAAAATAATCAAGAGCGTCTTACCTTCCACCCAGAGTTTCTCCACATCCGTTTCCAAATTAGCTGCCCGTAAGCCCACAGCAAAAGCTCCAAAAATCATGAGGCCAACAACCAAAAACTTTCCGCAGTTCTTTTGAATGTAACAGCCCAGCCTAAATAAAAGTCTCTGGAACTTCGCTCTCAGCCACAGAGGTGCTTTCCTCCCAGTTGCCTTCCCCTATGATAAGACAAGAGTCCCAGAGTTACTGTCAGTTAACAGACAAAGCACCACACTTACCTGCTCAGGTGAGGCTGTAGGGTTAAAGACAAAAGATTTTATGGTATACATGCAAATAAGCTACAACAATAAATGTGTCCACTTAAAAGAACCTTTACAGTTTTAAAGTACAAGCCTCTCTTTGATCAAAGAATCCCACCTGCTCTCTTTTCAGTAAGACTGCACATTTACCTACAACCGGGGATCTAAAGTCAGAGAGCTGGGATCTTCCAACACATCCACTAAATCCCTCTGCTAACCTTTATTCACTGAAAAACCACAAATCTGCTGGGGATCCTGGGCACTGCTGAGGACTCCCCAGAGTGCGAGCTACAGGTCCTGTCAGATCAGAATCCTTAGCACATAATACATGCACTGGGAAGGTACCACCATTCCCTGTCATTTCACAGCCACAATAACCAGTTGTGAATACAAATAATATATATATTTATTTTTTTTAAAAATAGTCCAAAATAAGTACATCTGGACCTCCAGAGTAGACACAGGTAAACAGGACATAACTGTCAAACCACAACTAGACTAAGCAGGCTCCCTTGTGTCTTTGTTCTACTCTTTATGTAAAATGGCCATTGGAAGCACAATACTGGTGTTAGTAGCAGACTATAAGTCTTAAAAGACAGAATAAAATAAAATACCGAATGCACTGTAGACCACATGCTCCCCACTTGACAGAAACTGTTACATTTTGAGGTGTAGTGTAATTGCTACTGAAGTAACCTGCACGCACACATCGCCCGGTGATATTAAATACCCTGAATCGGCGCATGTGGTAAAACCACAAATACCACCACCACGCACTCACACGCGCTCTCCCCGTCTGGCCGCTCGTGTGTTCCGGCCTGCACGGGGAAGTGAAGGAGCTATCACGGGGAGGAATCACAATATTTGTGAACGGAAGAGGGCAGCCACATGGATTCTTTACTTTCCTCCTCTTTACACGAGTCACCCAAGTTTAGACAGTGTCACCGAAACTCTCTAAAGCTTTGGGTGCTCCGCGTAAAAGAAAGGCTGGATGTTATGAAACGGTCAATGGCAGCGTTGCCTGCGAGAGTAAAAGCTGCATGTTTTTTGCCTGGTGCGGGACTGTTCTAGGTTGGGGATGCACTGGAAACAATCGCGTGTTTGTACTGGGGAAACGGGCACTTAGAACTTGCAGCACATCTTTCATCATAAGCCGGTTGCATCGGAAGAGTCGCGTGAAATCAAACACAACTACTTTGCGCTTTTCTGCAACCTTGCCTTACCGCTGTGTACCCCGTGCCCAGCCCGTCCCGTTACCTAGCAGCGACTGGACAGTTTGGCCACATTTTTTTCTTTTCGACGAATACAATGAAAGCAGCATCACAAAGCCTTTTCCCGTTCAAGATGAGAAATAAGCACCTCTGAAATCTGCTCCAGAGCAAAGCCCGCATCGCAGTAACTCGGCCGCTGCAAATACTCCAAATCCAGCGGTGTGTTGCGGGTATAGTCCCCCCTGTTCCTCCGCGTTATCCTCGGCCGATCGGGGTCTCTGTTTTCCTGCTCGGAGGGCGCATTACCAGCCGAGGCCATGTTGCGGGGACAGCGATATGGTTTCCCACTTTATAGTATTTCCCCGAAAGCGTGTAGCGATATCCCAAGAGAACAGAGTTTCACTCTCGGAGATCTCACACCCGTGAAGTAGGGCTTCATACTCCTGTTGGAGACGGCGAGTCAAAGTCTGCGCCTTCCATCCCAACATTTCGTGATCCGGAGGTCTCCACCGCTTTCACCGCATTCACCGTGTCTCTTAAAAAAGTATGTTTCTCTCAAAAAGCGAGCTTCGCGAAGTGATTTCCATACACAAGTTGTCGGGTATGAAACCTCGATAGTCGTAGCATTCTGGTGACATCTATGTGGTCTTCCCCTGGGCCGCGCGTCACGGCCAACTCTGAGATTCAATAGAAATGAAGAAAAAGACCTCTCTCCATTTGGAGGCAGAGAAAGAGGAGGGGTGAGAAGACGAAAAAAATACTCGAGATCCCGCCTCTGGGGCTGTCAGATTGCAGGAGTTTCTTGCATCTGATTGGTTCCAGAAGGGCAGAAATTACTCAGCAAACACGACTATTATTAGCTGCTTAGCAACAGCTCACTAAAGTAGAGAGACCACCCAGGCAGGCAGACCTCATGTGAGCATCTCCAACTTCAGGGGAGGCTCGCCGATAGTCGAACCCATTTGGTGCATTCAGGTTTTCACGTAGAGCTCCGTTACAATAATGAAGCGTTTCCCTGAGAGGACCCGAAGTCAAAGACAAGGTACCCGTTTGTGCATCGGAGGGGGCTTTTTGGCATGTCAGAACTTTAACTATTTTTTCCCCCTCAGATGATCCTCTAACTGGTTCAATGAGAGGGGGGCGGCTTGTAGGCTATACTGTTGTTGCGATCTTTAGAGTCAAACACCGCCAAAAAACAGCTCATTAGTGTTTTGTACATATCAAAATACGCCACAGCCTCACGACCACAGCTCTCTACAAGGCAAAACAAAAACCCTTTGATAAAACGTCTAACTGGGAAAATATTACCTATAGAGAACTGCGATGTGTTTATGCGCAATTACGCACACAAATGCCTAATTATCTCCCCTTTAGTCTAGTGATCCGACAGTGTAATATCACAGTATTATGGTTATTTAGCTTAAAAAAAATCACATTTCATATAGATGCAGATATACATAAGAACTATTTGTGCATTTACATCTTGCTGCACAGTAAGCAAGCGGATTTTAGGATTTCATTATAATCTGATGTCCTTAAACTCCTAACACCTGGTTGCCAAAGGAGGTAGCATTTATCCGTGCTGCAGGCATCATTTTTATAATTGACTTTATTCTGATAGAACTTTTTTCATGAAATAAAGATAAAAACAAATTCATTCAAATAAACAGACATCGGGTCAAAATAATAAGGTTATAATAAGCAAAACAATTAACTCCAGCAGCCACTCTTGGCTCGCCAGAGCATCAGGTGTACTTCACACCTAAGCCATCTAAGCTGACTCTGGGCGTGTGGCTGCCAGCCGAGCACTTACCATCTTCTGTCCTGGTGGGGAGAACATTCAGAACAAATCCGTGATTTCCCGCTCCTCGGAGAGCGAAACGAGTCAGTTATGATAAAGATAAAAAGGAATGATTAAGTGTTGTGAGGAGAGAAAGAGAAAGAGATGCATCGTAATCTGTCTTGGTCACAGTCAGAATGCTCAGAAAAAACAGTTTACCCAATTATAGGACTGTTCCTTTTTTGGCCACGTTGGTGGTCTCCTTAGCTTCATAGGCAGGACCCTTTGATTGTCACGTGATTCGTCGTAAACTGTGCCAATCACGCAGCAGCAGCTTCCAGTATTTTAGGCTTTGGTAATTGAAGGAAAAGAAAGAAAAAGAGCCCGCAAGGCACACCTGTGCACTCTGACATCAAAGAAGTGAATGCAATGCAATATAGAGACGCATGTGCACATGTTGGTACTTAAGGAACAAGCACATAGGATCAAGCATACAGATTATTTCCATTGATGCATAAGGGACTGTAGATGCCGTACAATAAGGAAACCACAAACAGATTAATACAATCACATGTCCTCAGCCACATAGTCTCAGATTATATTAACTTACAAAGACCGATTCGTGTTACTATCAAAGTAAGTCATTTTACTACCCTTAGTGTCACCCTTGGAGCAAATTACTTTACATTTGGTCTGGACAGAAACCGTCCATTTTACTGGAAATAACATAACATTCATATAAATGCTTATTTCTGATCTGTCTGTATCATAAATACTAACATTCTTCTTTGCAGTTAGTATGAAGGTTGGTTGTGATGGAGAAAACCCACCTTAAATATATACAATTTAACTGCCATCAGATACTCCAGCTGTAGTATCAGATACTCCAGGTGTAGTATCCGAGTGAGGGAAAGTGTCCAAGGGGGAACAAAGTTAGGCTGCGATGCCCCCTAATGCTCCTGAGAAGAACCAGGCCTGTGTCAGTGGAACAGGAGGAAGTAGGAGCCGTAAAGTGCTGCACAATATCTGTGCTATGCATGTTCAAGTTGTTGTCATGACAGTAACGCTGCAGGACTCCATATATGTGCCTCAGGTCATTGTGGAAAATAGTCCCCCTCCCCCCATTTGAATACTGTAGTTAAAAGTTGTAAAGATATGCCTGTAAAAATGCTCTCGGGAGATTATATTGCAAGCATCTGTGTGAACTAATGAAATACATATGCACAAACAACACTAAAACACCCTTGACCAAACATGAACATATATCATTTTTTATTTATTGACCGTTAACATGGATGGGATGCACTAATTGCTGGCTTTAGGAAGGGAGAAATTAATCCAGCTTATTCTGATTTGTAAATGCAGGAAACAGTTTGGGTTTCAGATTTTGTAAGATCAACAACTCCATTCAACTTGTAAGGCATGGAGCAACAAACAACAAAGTAAAAGGTTTCAGCAGTCACCTTTTCATACTCGTCATCAAAATCAGATTACTCCCCTTTTCGTGACCGAATATGTTTAATAAGTCTGTATGTAAACATCATTTGTTACATGGTGATCTACAAAGAAATAAGTTAAACTGCTCTTCTGCATCTGCTGTGACACACTCACTGTTCGAAACAATATCCTACAGAGAGAGTTATCATATTTTTCTTAAATATTTTTTAGCTTTTCTTATGCATTACATTTTTTAAAAATTGTTTCAGAGTTAGTTTGCTTGTTTTACTCAAGTTGATTGTTCGAACTGTTTAACTTTAGGTTCGTTTTTATTATTAATATGTTAAGTTTTGTCAAGAAGACATACTTTAATTTTTATCTAGCCCTCTTTCACAGCCACATGGATTTCTTAATGAGGAAAGGAGATGAAGTATTCATTTAGGTGCTTGAGGTATTGGGCATTGATCCCAGAATGACTTCACCAACAAGTCACCTTTGGTGACCCCTGGCAGGGCCCCTCACACCCCTCAAGGCTGGTTGCTGGCCAGTGGCCATGAGAAAACACTGAAAAACCTTGCTTAGTGCATGCGTTTATTTATGATTTGCAGGTGGATTACAATTCCAAGCAGAACTGTGCCAAAACATTACTATCCCTGAGTCAAAACAATAGCGTCTTTTTAGCCAGGACCATTGTTATGCTTGATGCAGGGATAAACAAAGATTTCTAATCAATACTATTTCCATTACCCGACGTTATGGACATACTTTGAATTTTTTTTAACCAGTCCAACCACTGCATTTTTAGTCAACTCGTTTTCTGTCACATCAGTAAACAGTAGCAGTATCCAACCAACCAACAGTTTAAAAAAAGTCTCGTAAATGCAGAAAGTTCATAAATACTCAATTTAGTTGAGTATTTATGAAGCGTTTGTTTTTTCCAGTCGTTATAAGACTACAGTACGTGTAAGTCACTTACAGTGAAGTGTATTGAAAAAAAAGACCAAAAGGGGCAACAACAACAGAAGAACACCTGTTTATTGAAAACAAATGTTCCCAGTTAAGCAAGAACGTCCTCTACTTTTGTTTTTCATGCCGCTTACAAAAAGTAAAGTGAAGGAAAATCAATATGGATGCGTGGGAGTGAAGGTTTCTTGGTGCTTGAAAGCTTATGTGATATGTTCCATTAATGGGCAAAAGTGTTGTTTATACGTCCAATTTAGCTTTAGCAGCATTGCACTGATTGTTAACCAAAACAAAACAAAAAGAAAACAGGTATTGCAAAATATGGAAATGCCCCTAACATGACTGCTTGTTTGCTTGTATGCCCTTATGCACACATTGCTGTGACTATGGTAATCATATGTTGTTTTCTAGGTTTTGCCCCAAACTTCTAACCAAGTTGAATAGTTTGCTGTTGAACCATGGGAACTTTGCTTATAGGACAGCCAACACAGTGAACAATAAGACAATAACAGAGGTTTGATACAAAATCCTGGCTAGCCAAACCTTGAAAAAGAAAACAAAGCTTTGTTTCAACCATCTTTTGTAAACATAAATAAAGAGCAACATTCTGGTTTTGTTCTGACCAATATCGTAATGCCTAAAGGGGACCAGCTACGCCCTTTTCTATATCTACTCGGCCTTAGAGCTGCTCATCAAATCATCCACCATCCATTGTCTACTGGCTTTTCGCAAAATTCAAAAGAGCCCACCCACCACTTTAATCGCAGTCGCATCTTTTTCTAACATATGCCATAGAAATGGAATATTTAACAGTATTCCCAAAAACCTCTTTTTTCTGACTGTTTTCTTAATGACATTTACATTTACAACAATGGTTTTCACAGCAGTGGGGAATAAATTTCATTACAGTAGATTTCTTTCTGAAAGTGCTGTAACTAAGTTTAAGGATATAATTATATATGATAGCCTTGAGGAAAACTATTGTTTTGATTTGGCGCTGTATAAATAAAATTGAATTGAACTAAAAGAGTTTTTGATCTGCGGTTGATTTTATTAGTTTAGTTTCCTAGTGTTTCTTAGTGTCTATCTTTCCTCTATCTCATCCATGTGTTTGTACAGCTGTCTTCCCAGTTCATTTTGGTAACTATTTTTTTATGTGTGTTTCTGTGCACAGGCTTGTGCAGCAGGAAAAAGTGCTGTGATACGATGGGCTGTATCACCGTGCTAACTTATACTGCAATGGTTAGGTTCTAGATTAGAGAGGAACATGTGCAAAATCACCACCTACTGACCAATAAATTCTCCTGAAAAACTGCATCATTACTCCTGCATAGATAGTAGCAGAGTCTAAAGTTTTTCAATAGCATCTCATGTCTTTGCATTTCCCTGATGAAAATTCTTAGATGCAACCTTGTTGTTTGATTTTTTTTCCCTCCCAATTTTCCGCTAACAATCTTGCAAAAATATTATTGTTCTACAAGCGTTAATATATGATCCTAAAACAGAGCTGCTATTTGTACTTGTGGACTTTATATCAAGTTTTCCTTTACTCTAAGCCCATTTTTGCACTCACACATTTATTCAGTGCTTTAAATACCAAACCTGCTGTGGAGTGCCTTTCCTCTCAAATACTCTGGTGCTTTTGTCTTTCGCTCTATACACTAATTCTCCAAACTATGGAAATGGAAGACGAGTTGTATTAAACGGGAAATGTTCTTTGTGTATTTCTATCTGTGAGGCTGGACATTTTTACTCAGCGGAAAATCTCTCTGTCAGTACATCCTTACGGTATTCCCCTTTGGAAGGCCCATATAGGTACCATTTCCAATATTTCTGCCAGGTCATAAAGCTCTCCCGTCCTCCTCCATCTTAACTCCCCCCACCCACCTCTGCACCACCATGGCTCCCTGTGAAGGAGTAGGGGCTGAGTGCAGAGTGAGAGCCTGCTGGGATGTTTATGTTGCAGCTCAAGATTGTCTTCAATCATACGTAGAGCTGTTTGACAGGTTGCAGCAGCAGACTTTGGCCTCTGTTTACCTCTTCCAATTTCTGTGAGGGTTTGTATGTACAATAAGAGGAGCTCGGCAAGGATACATTTAGCAGGAACATAGAGAGGTGGACCAAAACTATAAGAAAATCAAGAAAATGCTTTTTTTTTGTTTGTTTGACTGGCACAGTGAAGAAAGCAGGACAGATTTTGATTCTTCTTCTTCTTCTTTTGTGAAATCACAGTGATATGTGAAAAAAAAATTAAGCTTACATAAAGCAAGCTGATTTGGGTGTCTTCCTAGTGATGTCTCTCAAAAGTCAGTAGGCATGATGTGAGAATAGAGATATGAGATGAGGTTTTCCTGACAAGAAGTGTGTGACTGCTAATGAGAAACTAAAATTTTTTAATTGTGTCAGTTTTATTGGAACTATGTGCAGCAGTTGACAGTTAGTCTGCTGTTTGGCTGACATTTACTTTGAAATCCTGGATGGACAATGTTGGAGCAAGCAGATATTTAGACAAGGCAGTGGTCTGTTCTGCAGAACTGGCCTGAGAAGCTGTAATTTTTGGAAGCGAGCTGAGCCTCCAATGTTAACAGGAAACGTGTGCTGGTCTCAATGTATACACATGGCCTCAACAAATAAGCAGTATAATACAATATCAACGCTGTGGCTCTGTAGAAAAAGGGCTTACAAAAAAAAAAGGAAGGAAAGTTATACAGTCCAAAATAGGCTGAGAGGAAGGGAGAGCAGACAGATGGAGTTAGTTCCACAAAAAATTCATTTTTATAAATTGCACAAAGAAAGAAGGGAAATTTTGAGTCACAGACACACATTCACAAACAAATATATTTGTTTAAATTCAAACATCTGCACTCTGCATCTTGACTGCACCATATTAATGGAAGATTTACTTGTATTTGAACTGAGGTAGGTCTCTGTGGGAGGGCCACTGGAAAAAGTGACACATTTAAGAGTATGAAACTAATAAGCTGTCCAGACCTCTGTTTACTCACTCAGACCTCCTGTTCAGTTTGGTCGCAATAACAGCGGGAACTGTTACCTTTCTGGAATGTAAGCTCATAAACAAGCTGCATTAATTCTTGTTAGGGGAAATTGTTTCAGCTGCGCAGAGAATGGATGCTCACTTTGGTGTTTGTAAATGCATCTTTCCAACGTTTCCTATTAAATATTGATGATGCATTTCAAATTTATAATTTAATACAACTTCCTTGTAAATGTCCGTAGTGTGTCAGTGGTGGCAGTTTGAGCTCAAGAGCTGTATTAATGGGAATGAAAGGTATTTAGCAGTTCTCGGAATACCAGCGCTCTTCTCAGGTGTGCCTAATAGCATAATAAACCTATAATTGCAGGATTTTGTGTTGGTTTGTCAGAGGAATGAAGTGCACATGTGGCGTCCTGAAAATGTAAAAATAATTAGAAATAGATTCACAATGTCTATTTTAAATCAAGCAGAAATGTCAGAGTTGTAAATAAATCCAATATATCGAGTGCAAAAAACAGCAGTTTCTTGAGTGTGAACTATGCCGCAGCATCATGTATAGAATTAAAACTACTGAGATGTTGGATGAAGAGAGCCAGGGAAGGGAAGGAAATACGGTGGCCAAAACAGAGAAGAAAAATCTGTTTTTATGTTTACATTTATCGCCATGTGTAATTTTGCGTGCAATAAAATGACTGTGCTCTGGGACTCGTGTGCCATGTTTGGCTTTAATCTGCCAAGAGAATATAAAAAAAAAGACTTGTGATGCTAACTTGTTCACCATTTTGGTGAGTGTTTGCTATAGTGGTTGATGGCATTAACTGAGAAAATTATTGCTAAAAACCCAGTCACGCAGGCCTAGCAGGGTTTACTAGGTAAAAATGGTTGGAAAATACCTCCTTGTGATTGCTTTGGTCAACAAGTATTTTGTTGTGGTCATGGTTTGAATGGAAATTATAGATTTCCACTACCCATCTCTTCTCTGTGAAATGTGCAACACAAATGGGCTTTTGGGGTTTGAGTTTTTCAAGTTTACTTCTGCTAGGCTAATTTTTCTGATCTGCTCAGCAACCAAAGCAATCAATAGAAGGTTTTTAACATGGCTCCTTCCTTACAACCAATTTCATCCAGGGACATCCAGCAACCTCCAGGAACCACTGCTAACCAGTCAGGGAATACAGATTTTTCCCTAGCAACCAGTGGTTGTATCACATCCAATATGGCAGATAACTCTTAAGCAATATATGTCTGATGTAATGTGAAACCTCAGTAAGTTACCAGCTTCGACATGCTATTGTCCACTAAGTCTACAGCTCATTGGGTAGTAGGCTCATCATTTCTCATCGCTGAGATGATTAATTACCAGCTGATTGGGCAAAGATATACACTTCTCCAACTTCTTATAGTGTCACTGTTTTGTCACTGTTTTCCATGTTGCTGCACCTTAATGAAATACAGCTTCGATGTAAGTTCATTAAGGAAAATCTGTAATCACTCATGCCCGCTTTCTGCCTTCATGGTTAGGTGTTAGGCTTCTTGGCTGTTCTTTTCATCAGTACAACCTTTCTGTCAACCTCAGTACTGCCATCATTACTCTGGTCCAATCACCTTCTTACCTGCCTTCATTGTGCGAATCAGCCTATACTCTACGTGGTTAAAATCTGTGCTCTCCATCATTTTCTGTGCCTCTCATTTGTGCAACTCACTTCCTCCCCATCTCCACCTCACAACCACTTCAGTCAGAACTCAATCCAAGCCTCAGTCTTCATCTTCACCACCACCAGTGTCTAGATTCCAGGGGGTCCTGTCCTAAATCCTGGGACTGCTGGGATTCTGTTCTGCCTTGATGGGTCGCTGGAGTCTAATCGCTAAATAAAATAATTTGATTTCTGTGCTTAATGACCAAATATTCAGACTACTGGATGGTGTCACCATGCCTATGTCCATCCTTTATGTACACAGTCTATGAGTAGGTCTAAAGCACTGAGTAAGGAAATTAGTGTTTATGTAAATTCTACTGTTTTTCCTCATTATCTTAATTAGAAAGGTTTAATAGACGTGGCTTTATCATAGCTGATAACCTAGCACTCCACTTTCTTGTTCAAATCTGGTCCAAAAATGTTAACGCTAAAGTTTTAAAAGCCGGGCTTCACAAAAAAGTGGGTGACATCATAGTTACTGTGGCAATCTTTTATATACAGTCTGTATTTTAAATTCAACTACAGCAGCGTTTCACAAAGCTAGCATTATATTGTGTATTATATACTGTATAATTATACATTGTTACTCAAAAGACAAACATCAGACAACAAAGGCAAAAGCACTACAATTCTATTCAAGCAATGTCTCCCTTCACCACATTTTTGTTGGGGATGTTTTACCCTAATCTTAAACAATGACGAAAGATGAATAAAAGCACAGCTTTGCACTGTGGACTGAATTAGACAGCATGCGGGTGAAAGCTCATCTATCATTAAACCCTCTCATTACAGTGATTGGGATGTTTGCAAGACTTTTAATTATGATGCTTTTTTGCATCAGCTGTGCTGGAATTTGGGCTTTTTGACAAAATGTCAATATTTCTTTGGGAAAATTGACTTTGGTGCAGCCACATTCGATTCTGGATTGTTTTGACCATCAGAACACATTAAGAAAAAAGAGATAATGAGGACACACCAGGCTTGTAAATGTTGGAACATGGATCATTTTTTAAAAATTGTTGCTCCCTAGTTGAAATACAGACACAACAAGGGAATTTTCTCATTCGCTGCTCTTTTTCAAGTCACATTTCTTCCACGTTTATGGAGTGGAGGAAAAAAGGGGGGAATGAATAAGTGGAACAGAGACAGGGAAACAAGCTGGGACTATAGGTTACATTCATTTTAATAACACTGCTTAAACTGTGGTAAAGACCTATAGAATATGTGCTGAGACCACCTGCTGCCAAACCACTGCGTCTGACTCGGCTTTCTTCTGACTCATGAATGTGGCGTCACAGTCATCGTCTGCTTATTTTCTTCACAATACCATGAAGTCATAGCTTAAGCGGCCCAAACACGGTTAAATCTGGGACATATACGGTGATAGCATGAGCAGAACGAAGAGGGGTATTTATGGTTGCTTCACTGGACATCTGCAATCAGAGGATTATGAAACCTGTCTAACTTATCCCCATCACGATAACATGACACCTGCACTTCTGTGCGCTTAGCTATGTGCATTTCTGGTTTATGTCTTTGGGCATCAGGGCTGTTTTGGTTAAGTGTCTAGTGTGCTTACTGTGAGGTCTGAGTTGAGCAGGGGAAAATAGCTGTCATAATTACCCAAGCCTGTATCTTGTAGCTGAAATCCAATCCCTGTTTCCTAATTACCGCCTGCAAGCAATCTTGCTAATTTATGCGCATTGGTCAAGAGATGTGGGCATTCCCTTCTGTAACTCTTTTCCAGTCCTGCCAAAATTGTTAGTGGTGAACATTCAACCATAATTTCTGCTGAAAACTTTAAACAGCTTCACATTAAATTGAAGAATGAGGGGTCCCCCTTTTCATCAGCAAGAGAATGACACGGCAGTTTCCACGCAAGGTGTGCATGAATATGTAAATATTTCAAAGAGATAAAACAATACATTAAAGAAGCAAAAGAAATGGTAACAGCCAGAACGTCAGTATGCCCTCTCTCATTTCAAAAAGGAATGGATCAGTGTAAACACAGCTGGATGAGAGTATTTATTAGTTCGATTTAAATTATTGCTTTGCTTTTCTGTAGACTGCCAAAGGCTGTTATGTATACAAAGAATATCAATCTGAATTCACTCTCATGTTTTGCAGCAAAGGTACTTGCTCAGAAGTCTTGGAACTCGGGAGATATCCATCTGCACATTTCAAAAGCAGCATTGTTTAAGATTTTCATCATGTAGTCAAGTGTGATGCAACCAGAGCTTTGTGTGTGTCTGTTGCAATCATTTCTCAGTAAATAATGAGGGACAAAACAAGTTAAAAGAGAAATAAGTGGGTGAAATACTTAGGAAGTTCATAGAAATAAAAGTAAGTTGATATCATGCATCATATTAACACATTGTTTGCAGGCTTTGGTCTCTAGACATCAGAGAAACACCCATTCATCAGTCCTCTCGCCACCATGGTGGTGTGCAGCACAGAAATGTCAAACAGTCCGAGACAAAGTCAACATGCGCTTGTATACAGAGGGACTCTGAAATTTGCAATGGGGGGAATGTCAGCTTGAAAGCTGCTCTTGGTTTTATCATTCGTGAGGAGCATGTTGACAAAGACTACAGACTCAAGAGATTCGAGAAATAAAGTATTGGAACTTAAGTTACTTCATCCAAAGTACAGATGTTGTATCATTCATCTGTCCTCACACCAAAACATTTTAATGGAAAACCCAGCACAACGTGGAGCCGCCCTGACATACTATAGAGCTGAAATGAATGTGTAAACAGGTTTTGAAGACACAAAGGTGCAGAAAAAGGCACAGTTTCCTTTGAGCATCTGGAGATAAAATGCAATTATCAGTGATACGCTCCACTTCATGAAAATCAGCGATCTTTGTGGACTGAGCTGTAAACTAAATAGAAATTTGTTTGCATTACTTTCCTGAATACATGTGAGCATTTTAGGCAAGTATGAAGCCTTAGAGTGGAATTATCAAAATAAAAGCATCACTGACTAAACACAGATCCAATCCCGAGTCATATCCTTATCATAAAGATAAAGTCAAACTTTCAGTTGTTGAGTGGGGATTGATGGGATTCTAGCCAACGATCTATTCATCTTGCAGATGACTAATAGTCACATGATCCCATGTGGATAGTTTCACTGCGACTCCCCTGGCTTCACCTTGCACAAATAAATTCCTCTTGTGCTTGAACCCACATGCTTTTTTTCCCCTCTCTTTTGTTTCCATGGGGTTTTTTTATGTTATAGTAGCAAAAGTGTAAAATAGCCCCATAAAGAATTGTTCAGGTGGCTCATTTTGCCGAGAAGGATTAATTACAATTCGGTTAAAATAACCATTTTCCTTATTTTAAAAACTCACAGAGTTTTCACTAGTAATCACCTAAGAAGGCTTACACATACATGCTAATAAGTGCAAGAAAAATGGACCTCGGCTTCAAGGAGGAGGCTTTCCGGTACGTGGCCTTACTGTCGTCGTTTCAAGCAGTCTTTTTTCAAAAAAGGTCATGCGTGACATTAAAGAAAATCCAAGGGGCCTTAAAAAAAACATATTTGGATTCACACATGGACAGTTACAGATGCCTGACATACCACAGAATTGCTCACACAAGTTCATCAGTCGCTCAAACTGTCCACTGCTGACAACTGATCAGAGACTGGCTTCACACACATTTCAAACACACACACTCCGAATCCCCCTGTGACTACACTGACCTTTGACCTTAGGTGAAGGAGGTTGTTGTCTGATGGTGCGGATCCATTCTCCGTGTGTGAAATCATTTCCTGCCAGTGTCACTGTGAGGGACAAAAGCGGGCGAAACTGGTTGACCTCGAATTGGGTGCCAGAAGGTAAGGGACATCGGCAGAAGGGCACCATATTTTGTAATAATGTGCGGAGTTTTAGTAGCTTGGAAGACACTTATTTATATGAAACCAAATCCTGATACACTGGGACAGCAGCATGTAAATGACTTTATTATGTAAAGTGTTACAAAGGCCAGCTTCATTTTGTTGATCATGCTTAGGTAAAATAGTGTCATCGCTATACTTTTACCCAACCCGAGCCTAACCCTATATTTGCTATAAACCATGGCGCTGAGGGCCGTCTCTAACAAACAGAACCTTTTATATGATAAAACCAAAACCCTCATTGTTTGCAGTTTATGTCAGAATGGGCGTCTGTGTATATAGACCCAGCAAGGGAAAAAGGCCAAAAAATGGAGGAATCTGCTTTGAGCAGCATTTGTAAACAACACAAACATAATCAGCATCTTTAGAGCCACATCTGGCTCTTGTCGAATTTGGGCCTGGGTTGAGATTCAGAGACCAATGTTCAATTGTTTCCTCAGAGTTATTTTGTTGCATGCCACAGGAGGGAAAAAACAAAATGCTTGGTATGCAAAACATTGGCATTTTCAGGAACAAATGGCTAAACCTGTCACATACTGTCTACTACTTTTAGACAATACTGTCACAACAGTAAAGAAAAAAGAACGTAACAAGGTGGTAGGTGGTATGTTCCATCCACTTAAGCGTAGCTGAAGACCAAGGAGACCCCCAGTGGCAACGGCACACCCTGATGGCAGTGGTCTCCTCCAAGAGGAGAATGGGCCCTCCCACACCTCAAAACCTATTCAAGGACCCCTCAAGGAATCATCCGATCATCCACTTGAAAAAGCGCAGCCTCACATCACTTCACATTCACTGCCACTTCCTGGTGACAGAGGTCCCGTGTTCCCATGCTCCAACAGGTCAAAGCTGTGTGGTTGGAATGAAGGGGACCGACACAGAATTACAGAGATGATTTTAATGTTGGTCAGTGTATAAAGTCTAGAGTTAGATGTAGATATCTGTTGCTATTGACAAAGACGGCATTGTAGTTTCCTACTTCTTGCAGATTGATATGTCAGATTTATTCATTCTCATACATTTGAACAGGAGTGCAGATTTTGACAGCCCACTATTATGAGTACATATTTGTGGCACTGAATCACATTGGTTTATATCAAATCAATAAACCACAAGCCTGAAAAGTAAAACAAACATACTACATTGAGTTTTTTTTTTTTTAAATTTGCCATTACTCATTCAAGGCATTAGTAACTACTGCGTGTGTTTTTCCTAGTATTTCTGGAAGCATGGCTGCAAAAAACATATGCTGCTATGCTTTTTAAAGAGAGATGAAGCAGAACAGAGCTTGGGTTGAATGTCTTACAGTAAAAATTCCAGTGAATATCATATATGGCTTCTGCCTTGTATTTAGCAGACATCGTGAAGTCACAGCATATATACAGAACACTATTACAGCGCTCCAGAGTTGTGTTTAAAAACCATTGTGCTGCGATGAGAGAGCCCCAAACTTGCCCCAGGGGAACCTCCTCTTCTTCTTTACGAGAAAGGCCTTAATTCATAGAGACAAACCAAGCCGTCGTTATATTTAACAGAGTGTCGTAAACATTCCTGCATACTGGATCTAAATGGCAAGTGTGTCTGGTAAGATAGACGGTTGGGTAAACACACAGTGATGTGACCTTACAACATATACACAGGTTTCCCATGCAGGCACATCTGTATGAATGATAGCTATAGGTGGGAATGCACCTTGGGCTGCTTTTAATTGAACACTCTCTGTGTTCATTCATTCTGTGTGTTATCTTTGTCTTAAAATGTCTCTAATGACTCTTGGTGGCGCTGTCACTTGGTGTTCGCTCGCTCTGCGGTAGTCTTAAAGACATAAAGACCTGGATGGCCGCTAAATTTCTGCTTCTTAATTCAGATAAAACTGAGGTTATTGTACTCGGCCCTGAAAAGCTTAGAAATATGGTATCTAACCAGATTCTTACTCTGGATGGCATTACCTTGGCCTCCAGTAATGCTGTGAGGAACCTTGGAGTCATTTTTGACCAGGACATGTCCTTCAATGCACATATTAAACAAATATGTAAGACTGCGTTCTTCCATTTGCGCAACATCTCTAAAATTAGAAATATCCTGTCTCAGAGTGATGCTGAAAAACTAGTTCATGCATTTATTACTTCCAGGCTGGACTACTGTAATTCATTATTATCAGGATGTCCAAAAAACTCACTGAAAAGCCTTCAGCTAATCCAAAATGCTGCAGCAAGAGTCCTGACAGGGACTAGAAAGAGAGAGCAGATTTCTCCTGTTTTGGCTTCCCTTCATTGGCTTCCTGTTAAGTCCAGAATTGAATTCAAAATCCTGCTCCTCACATACAAGGTCTTAAACAATCAGGCCCCATCTTATCTTAATGACCTTGTAGTACCATATCACCCTATTAGAGCACTTCGGTCTCGCTCTGCAGGCCTACTTGTTGTTCCTAGAGTATTTAAAAGTAGAATGGGAGGGAGAGCCTTCAGTTTTCAGGCCCCTCTTCTGTGGAACCAGCTTCCAGTTTGGATTCGGGAGACAGACACTATCTCTACTTTTAAGATTAGGCTTAAAACTTTCCTTTTTGCTAAAGCATATAGTTAGGGCTGGATCAGGTGACCCTGAATCCTCCCTTAGTTATGCTGCAATAGACATAGGCTGCCGGGGGATTCCCATGATGCATTGAGTTTTTCCTTTCCAGTCACCTTTCTCACTCACTATGTATTAACAGACCTCTCTGCATTGAATCATATCTGTTATTAACCTCTGTCTCTCTTCCACAGCATGTCTTTTATCCTGTCTTCCTTCTCTCACCCCAACCGGTCGCAGCAGATGGCCGCCCCTCCCTGAGCCTGGTTCTGCCGGAGGTTTCTTCCTGTTAAATGGGAGTTTTTCCTTCCCACTGTTACCAAAGTGCTTGCTCATAGGGGGTCATATGATTGTTGGGTTTTTCTCTGTATCTATGAAGCGCCTTGAGGCGACTTGTGTTGTGATTTGGCGCTATATAAATAAAATTGAATTGAATTGAATTGAAAAGTATCACATATTATTTTTAGACGTTCCCAACCACTCGAACCTGCAATGTCAGGGCTTATGAATGAGTAAATGTAATAGATCGAAACCTTTAAAAACAAGAATAACACAGTTGAATGAGCGAATGAGTTGAATGAATTCTGTTCTGTTCATTCTAATTCTGTTGTTTTGATTCAAATTCTGTTCTGTACATTCTAATTCCGTTTTCATTCTAATTCTGTTGTTTTCATTCAAATTCCATTGTTTTGATTCAAATTCTGTTCTGTTCATTCTAATTCTGTCGTTTTCATTCTAATTCTATTCATTTCATTCTAATTCCATTCTTTTTAGTGAAATTCCGTTGTTTTCATTCAAATGCTTTTGTTTTCATTCTAATTCTACTCTTTTTATTCAAATTCCATTGTTTATTGTCAAATTCTGTTGTTTTGATTAAAATTCCATTGTTTTCATGTTAATTCCGTTGTTTTCATTCAAATTCTGTTGTTTTCATTCAAATTCCATTGTTTTCATTCTAATTCTGTTCTGTTCATTCAAATTCCATTGTTTTGATTCAAATTCTGTTCTGTTCATTCTAATTCCGTTGTTTTCATTCAAACTCTGTTCTGTACATTCTAATTCCATTGTTTTCATTCAAACTCTGTTCTGTACATTTCAATTCTGTTGTTTTGATTCAAATTCCATTGTTTTGATTCAAATTCTGTTCTGTTCATTCAAATTCCATTGTTTTGATTCAAATTCTGTTCTGTTCATTCTAATTCCGTTGTTTTCATTCAAACTCTGTTCTGTACATTCTAATTCCGTTGTTTTCATTCTAATTCTGTTGTTTTCATTCAAATTCCATTGTTTTGATTCAAATTCTGTTCTGTTCATTCCAATTCCATTGTTTCGATTCAAATTCTGTTCTGTTCATTCTAATTCTGTTGTTTTCATTCTAATTCTATTCATTTCATTCTAATTCCGTTCTTTTCATTGAAATTTCTGTTCTGTTCATTCTAATTCTATTCTTTTTATTCAAATTCCATTGTTTGTTCTCATTCAAATTCTTTTCTGTTCATTCAAATTCCGTTGTTTTCATGTTAATTCTGTTCTTTTCATTCTAATTCCATTGTTTTGATTCAAACTCTGTTCTGTACATTCTAATTCCGTTGTTTTCATTAAAATTCTGTTGTTTTCATTCAAATTCCATTGTTTTCATTCAAATTCTTTTCTGTTCATTCAAATTCCATTGTTTCGATTCAAATTCTGTTCTATTCATTCTAATTCCGTTGTTTTCATTCAAACTCTTCTGTACATTCTAATTCCATTGTTTTCATTAAAATTCTGTTCTGTTCATTCGAATTCCGTTTTTTTCATTCAAATTCCATTGTTTTGATTCAAATTCTTTTCTGTTCATTCAAATTCCATTGTTTATTGTCAAATTCTGTTCTGTTCATTCTAATTCCATTGTTTTGATTCAAACTCTGTTCTGTACATTCTAATTCTGTTGTTTTCATTCAAATTCCTTTGTTTTCATTCTAATTCTGTTGTTTGTTTTTAAATTCCATTGTTTCGATTCAAATTCTGTTCTGTTCATTCTAATTCCATTTTTTCGATTCAAATTCTGTTCTGTTCATTCTAATTCCATTGTTTTCATTCAAACTCTGTTCTGTACATTCTAATTCCGTTGTTTTCATTCAAATTCTGTTCTGTACATTCTAATTCCGTTTTTTTTCATTCAAACTCTGTTCTGTACATTCAAATTCCATTGTTTTGATTCAAATTCTGTTCTGTTCATTCTAATTCCGTTGTTTTCATTCAAATTCTGTTCTGTACATTCTAATTCCGTTGTTTTCATTAAAATTCTGTTGTTTTCATTCAAATTCTTTTCTGTTCATTCAAATTCCATTGTTTTGATTCAAATTCTGTTCTGTTCGTTCTAATTCCGTTGTTTTCATTCAAAACTCTGTTCTGTACATTCTAATTCCGTTGTTTTCATTCAAATTCTGTTCTGTTCATTCTAATTCTGTTGTTTTCATTCAAATTCTATTCATTTCATTCTAATTCTGTTGTTTTCATTCTAATTCCGTTGTTTTCATTCAAATGCTTTTGTTTTCATTCTAATTCTACTCTTTTTATTCAAATTCCGTTGTTTATTGTCAAATTCTGTTGTTTTCATTAAAATTCCATTGTTTTGATTCAAATTCTGTTCTGTTCATTCTAATTCCATTGTTTTGATTCAAATTCTGTTCTGTTCATTCTAATTCCATTGTTTTCATTCAAACTGTTCTGTACATTCTAATTCCGTTGTTTTCATTAAAATTCTGTTCTGTTCATTCTAATTCCGTTGTTTTCATTCAAACTCTGTTCTGTACATTCTAATTCTGTTGTTTTCATTCAAATTCTGTTCTGTTCATTCTAATTCTGTTGTTTTCATTCAAATTCCATTGTTTTGATTCAAATTCTGTTGTTTGTTTTTAAATTCCATTGTTTTGATTCTAATTCTGTTGTTTTCATTCAAATTCTGTTCTGTACATTCTAATTCCGTTGTTTTCATTCAAAATCCGTTGTTTTCATTTTAAAAGAAAAAAAATTTCAACCTCAGCTAACATGAACCGATAATTCGGAGTAAAATGCAACTGAAATGTATAAAGTAAGAGGTTTATTTATTCAAATACTTAATCTTTAAGGTGCTTAGTATAAACTAAATATATACAAATCAAGCAAATTTCAGTTGACCAGATTAATATTTTACATTGTACTAATGTAACAAAATTAGTCAAAAATCAAATTTACTTATACAGTTTTTCTTAATTGGTTTGGCGCAGTTTTCACAAGCAATTGGTACATTTTCAAAACTCTTAGTACTTATATCACAACAGATCATCAAAAGTGCACGTTTTTCAAACATTTCAGCATATTTTCAATTGTGTCAGTACAATACACATTATGACAAAATATCCTTTTCACTACACAAAATAAGTGTTTCATCTAAATAAATGTTTTGTTCACAGTTACTGCCTTTCATAATGTTATCACTATCAAATTTTTGATTTGCATCTCTTATTATTCAGTTTAATACATTTGTCTATCATTTAATTCAACTGATCTTAATGTTCACTCAATGAATCATCCATTATGTCCATGGATTTTCAACTTGACTGATTGTTGTCTGGTCATTTGTAAGTTACACATTGCTGCAAGAGCTTTCAATCTAGAAATACTAATTGCTAATTGTTTCCCCCTGATGATCACAATTAGTTACCATATAAGTAGAACTGTGTTTGAGACTTTGCACTGTCCAAATATGGAGCAGGATAGACTCGTAGGGAGAGGAAACCTTCATCGAAGAGGTGGTGGTGCTGCTCCTCGACAGAGAGGTGGACACAGACAAAGAGAAAGAGGTGGTGGTGCTCCTCGACAGAGAGGTGGACACAGACAAGGAGAAAGAGGTGGTGGTGCTCCTCGACAGAGAGGTGGACACAGACAAGGAGAAAGAGGTGGTGGTGCTCCTCGACAGAGAGGTGGACACAGACAAGGAGAAAGAGGTGGTGGTGCTCCTCGACAGAGAGGTGGACACAGACAAGGAGAAAGAGGTGGTGGTGCTCCTCGACAGAGAGGTGGTCTTCAGAGAAATGTAGGCAGAAGACAACGCACCATCATCTCTAATGAAGTCCGGGCCATCACTGTTGACCATGTGGTTAACAGAGGCCTTACCATGGCTGAGGCTGCCAGGTTGGTACAGCCTAATTTACAAAGGTCAACTGTCAGCTCTATCATCAGAACTTTTCGCCAAGAAAACCGGTATGTCTGCTATAGCAACTTCACTTCTAAAATATAGTACTCTATTGTATAGATGAACAATATGTAATTGTCAGTTTACACTAATGTAATTTGTAATACTTCAATATTGACAGTATATGATTGTCCTCAGAATTAACAGGAGACAACCTGGTGGTGGTCGCCCACGTGTTTTGACTGACCAGCAGGAGTTGGCTGTGGTGGAAATGGTCAGGGCAAGGAATGACATACGGCTGTCTGAAATCAAACAGGCTATTGAGAACAACAATGACACCTTTGCCAATGTGCCATCAATTAGCCTTCCAACGATTGCCCGGCTTTTGAAGAAGCACCAGGTTTCCATGAAACAAATTTACTTGGTTCCTTTTGAGAGGAACAATGTCCGAGTGAAACAACTGCGTTCAGAATATATTCAGGTACAACACTAAACTGGCATGCAATTACTGTAACAGTACTGACAACTATTAGTTGTAAAAAAAAAAACTAACTAAATTATCATTTTAGAGGGTGATGGAGCTGGACGCTGCTGTGAATCATCACAAGTATATTTTTGTTGATGAGGCCGGTTTCAATCTGGCAAAAACTAGACGCAGAGGACATAACCTTACTGGACAAAGGGCTACCATCCAAGTCCCTGGACAACGTGGAGGAAACATCTCAATGGGTGCAGCTATATCTGAAGATGGTGTGGTAGGCTGTAGACCAGTTCTAGGGTCATGCAACACTGAACACCTGATAGTTTTTTTTTAAATGAACTGGAGCAGGCCTGTCAGGGAGAAGACATTGTCTATGTTGTTGTGTGGGACAATGTCAGCTTCCACCATGCACAGCTGGTTCAGGAATGGTTTCAAACACATCCTCGCTTCATGACACTCTATCTTCCACCATATTCCCCTTTCCTCAACCCAATTGAGGAATTCTTCTCTACATGGAGGTGGAAGGTGTATGATCGCCATCCCCATGAGCATGTCTCCCTTCTTCAAGCCATGTGTGAAGCTTGTGGTGATATAACTGCTGAGCAATGTCAAGCCTGGATTCATCATGCCAGGAGATTTTTCCCACGGTGCCTGAACAACGAAGACATCCACTGTGATGTTGATGAAAATTTATGGCCCAATGTTAATGACCGGCTTGATTAATTGTGTAAAAGTGATGAAAATAAAATACAAAATATATTGTGCTTATGTAAATGACTTGTTGTTTTTTCTCCCTTTTTCGTGTGTGTGTGTGTGTGTGTGTGTGTGTGTGTGTATATATATGTATATATATGTGTGTGTGTGTGTGTGTGTGTGTGTGTGTATATATATATATATATATATATATATATAAAATTTTGGTTATGCCTGAACATAAGTGTAATATTTGCTGTGTAAAGTTTTACAGTTCAGTTACACTCATTCATCACCAAGGACAATTTGAAACGCTTACCTTGTATTATTTGCTCCTGTATGAAATGATTGGTAAAAGTACTACGTTAAAAAAAGATCTTACTGTTTTGTTTGGGTGAGTAAAGCAAATGTTCTCAGAATATATCACAATGATCATATGTTCTGCAACAATGGTTACGTGGAATGAAAATATGTGCAAATACAATGAACTCATGACATCAGATTTGAAAGGATGACTAGTGGTGTTACAAATGCGATCGAATGTGTGTTTTGTACTGAGAGATTTGAAAATGCACACTTGTGAAAATAGTACCATACCAATTAAAAAAAACTGTATAGTACATTTAAAACAACAACTGTTGACAGTGCTGTACATTTCAAATAATCAAAAGAGATAAAAAAATAGGAAGAAATGACAAAATTTAAGAAAAGAAGCATAAAATGAGAAGACTTCAGTGAGAAAGGTTTTAAAACGGGCTTTGAAAGTATCTAATGTTGGGGAGGTCCTGATGTGAAGGAGCAGTTTGTGCCACAGTGTAGGAGCAGCCACAGCAAAGGCCAATTTCCTCTTTGCTTTAATCTGGAGCTTGGGACAGCTAGGAGCACTTGATCTGCAGACCTCAATGATCTTGCAAGAGTGTACCAATTTGAAAGATTAGAAAGGTATGAGGGTACTAACCCGTGCAATGCCTTAAAAACGAATAATAAAATCTTAAAATCAATTCGAAAACTAACTGGCAACCAGTGTAAGGATGCTAGTATTGGGGATCTGTGATCTCACTGGCGCGTGCAAGTTAGTAATCGTGTTACAGCATTTTGGAGCTGCAGTCGGCTAATTGATGACAGACTGACACCTATTACAACCTATTACAAACTATTACAAATGTTGAGGCGAGATGAAATGAAGTTATGAATAGCTCTCTCAAAGTCTCTAAAACAGAGAGATGGCTTCACTTTTACAAGTAGCTGAAGATGCAAGAAACTGGTTTTGATTACAGCATTGATGTGTTTATCAAACATCAGATTACTGTCAAAAATCACTCCTCGCAAAGGGTCTTTTTAAAATAAATTTCTAAAGGGCCAAAGTCATAGTAGTCACAGGGACCAAACACAATGACCTCTGTAGTTTGTTCATTTAAATTAAAAAATTAATTAAATTAATTTTTTAATTTTTACCTTCCAGTATCAGGATATTTGCCACTTGCCATTAAAGTAAAGACCTCCAACCCAAAACACTTACCCATTCAACTCATGTAAGATTGTGGTAGGAGATAGGAAATAGATAGACTCCTAAGTTCTAAATAATATAATTTGACTTCCCCCTTTGTTCCAGCTTTAATTCAGTTTGATGGCAAAATACCAAGCCATGGGTTGTAATAAAAAATAAATAAATCTGCCCCTCCTATGACATAGAAGCATTACAACACACCTTGTTTTGCCTCAAATTTGATAAAAACGTATCTGGCATATAGGATTTGTTGCAGTGTTAAACTATTACCGCTGTGCTGTTGCCTAGACTCTATAGCTGGGTGAAAAACAGTGCCTATACAGAAACACCACTGACCCATCACAAACCGTTTACATCTCCAGGGGCTACCACAGTAAAGATGAGGCTATGAATGACCCCACCAAGGACCACAGGATATGTCTCTGAATGTGTATAAAAGTGACAAGTGGATTTAACAAGTGCATGTAACAGCCTCACAGCCATGCCTTTTATGGCCTTCTAACCATTATACTCTTCTTCTTCTACAAAACACAGCTGATCAAAAGTATATCTTGTAAATTATCATAATCTAAAACCAGTTTGCTCACTACGTCAGGTGGCGCAATGCCATTGTAAAGTCTGGATATATAGAAATAATGTGTTATTTGTACGCTTGCCCACTTGCAGGAATCTGTAGATGAAAGCAGGGCTGAAGATGTGACAAAGACACCAGACTAGAGTCTTTGTGAGCAGTGTGCACTGTGTATTTGTGTCTTTGTGCGTTGCTAAGGTAGAGTGACTAATGACTGATTATTTCTAGCTGTCAGACAGGACATCCTGTTTGCACTGGGATCCATGTGGGGCTGTGGCAAATGACCTCAACACATGCTGTAATTCTGAGAAGCAGTCCTGACTTAATAAACACTCCATCCATACGTCAGTGTTTGCCTGCAGATAACCTCATCCTAACTGATTCTGCATGCATGTCAAATTAATGTGTTTGTTTCCCCCACTGTTGAAATAGGTGCTGTAGAGAATACTAACACTATGTAAATACTCATGTGTTTTCCAAATGTTCCAGTACTTTGTCTGATGATGAAGCTGACCCACTGGAAATACCCTAATTTGTTAACTATCAGGTGCTATGGGGAAAAAGAAGATAGCAATACTTTGGATATGACCCTGAACCAGATGCTACATAACAAATAACATCATTCATAAAATATAAATCACTGTTTTGTTTTTGGAGGGTTTTTTTGGATTCTGCCCAAAATATATTTTTGCAGAAGCACAGATAAACCCTAACACAACCCATAAACACCGTTTGTTGTCAGTGAACAGGAATATCATACTTGATATTGCCTGTGAGCTTTAAGTATAGATCCCATCTATTTCCCCTGATAAACCCCTAAACTGCAGAGATGCAGACTTTTGAACTGAGTGCTGGCAACAAGTTGGATGTCCCCTCTTTAGTTTGGAGGAGATGGCATGCATTCTTTCCAAAAAATAATGATCAAATTTACATTCATCTGACCACAGAACAGTTTTCATCTTTGTCTCTGTACATTTCTGTCTCTGCACATTTTCAATGATTTTTGGCCCAGGGAAGATGGTGGGGTTTCTGGATCATGTTTACACATGACTTCTTCGTTGTATGGTAGAGCTTTAAACTGCATTTGTGGATGGCAAGGTGAACTATGTTCACAGACAATTCAATTCAATTTTATTTATGTAGCACTGAATCACAACAACAGTCTCAAGGCACTTTATATTGTAAGGCGAAGACCCCACAATAATAGAGATAAAATCCCCAACAATCAAACAAACCCATTTAAACAGGCACTAGGTGACAGTGGGAAGGAAAAATTCCCTTTTAACAGGAAGATACCGCAACAGAATCATGCTCAGGAAAGGGCAGCCATTTGCCATGGCCAGTTTAGGGTGGTGGGAGGAAGACAGGATAAAACACAATGATTTCTGGATGTGTTACTGGGCCCATAGAGTGATTTCTATGACAGAATCATGCCTGTTTTAAGGCAGTGCTGCCTGAGGGCTTTAAGATCATCCAATACAGATTTTCAGCCTTGTCCCCAGCACATGGAGATTCCTGCAGTTTCTCAGAATGATGATGATATTATTTGTTTGCAATTTTTTAGGAGGAGCATTATTCTGAAAATATTCCACTATTTGTAGATGCAGTTTTTTTTTCTTTGCAGATTGGTGAACCTCTGCCCATCGTTACTTGTGAGAATCTCTGCCTCTCAAAGATTATCTTCTTATATTTAATCATGTTACTGATTACTGGCTAATGAATCTAATTAGTTGCAAAATGATCCCCCAGCTGTTTCTTTTTAGTACCACTTACTTTTCCAGCCCTTTGTTGCACACGTTCCAACTTTTTAAGACATGTTTCTGCCATTAATTTCAAAACGAGCCAATGTTTTTCACTAAATTGTAAGATGTCTCATTTTAAACATTTGATATGTTTTCTCTGTTCTATTGTGAATAAAACATGGGTTTATGAGATTTTCAAATCATTTAATTCTGTTTTTATTTACATTAAACAGAATTAGGGTTGCATATAGGTCCCGTATCTGGCCTCAGGATGTTGTCTGTGCATGTGAATGTGTGTGTGTGCCTGTGCATAAGTGTGTTTATCTGTCAACATCTGTTCTCCTCCAGCTTGAAGGTGAAAAAACCCTGTGGTTCAGTGCTAACAGATGACTGATGGAGTCTAATCAGAGTCTTTATTTGAAGAAGGGTATTCAGTTCTCTGTATTTGGGGCACACAGCAGTGGACTCATATGTAACCCTGTCTGTTCAGGGCCAGACCTCCTCACTCCGAGCCTTTACAGTCCCCTCGACTGAGGCACAACCTACATTTCACTGGAGAGACACAAAATGTCTCTGGAAATGATTTCAGGGTTTGAGACCTCAGTCAGTGTTGATTTTAATTGAACACAAGTATTTGTGTGTTTGATGTATGTGGGCATGTGCTGTGTTTGGGTTTGTGAGTGTGTGTGCGTGTACTATATTCATGCATTTATATAATTATGCTCACACAGCTATTGGGTTGTCCAGGGAACCACTGCTTACATATTGTGTATGCATGTGCACATTTCTGTGACTTGCAGACACATTTGAAGTATTTGTGCATGTGCAGTGATATCTGTTGTTTTCCATGACTGTGTTTAAATTTAAATGAGTTTGAGTTTTAACATCTTTAAATTGGCTACTTTTGCGTTTTGCAACAAATTTTGAAATTTTTTTTACTGCCCTAAATGGAGATAAGCACATGCTTTATAGCAATTCAGTGCACAACAGCTCGCCTACAATGCACTTATTTTACTAGCTTGAAAACCAACATGTAATATAAGGATATCTATAATATGTTTTGGCTATTTGGAAAATTCATCTTGTCAAGTTCATCCACCAAAATCCACACAGGTGCACAAGTGTTTCGAAAAACTACTATGCGTCACAGAGCGAGGCTCCGCTCTTCCTGGGTGAATGCCCGGTGAAAAGAGCTCTGTTTGGCAGGCTAGCTGATATATTTGCAAATAACACAGTAATCTCCCCATGGCGGGCCAAACATGCCAGTGTTTGCCTGCTTATTCCACATAAAAGAAAAGTTTACTCATTCGTGCTCTTACACAAGCAAAGGCAAACATTCCCTTTTATTGTGCAGGCGTCTTCTCCTTTTTTTTTGGCCCCTTCTTCTCTGAGCCCAGGAAGGACACAGTCAGCCCGGAACAAGCTTGGAGGTCTTCAGACCACACACAGAGCAAGCAAAGATCTCTCCATGACTCTCTTTCTTTTTCTCCTTCCTCTCCTCCCTTCATACCGTCTAACTCGTTCCCACTGTTTTAAATGGTCACCCGTTCAGTTTTGCTCCTTCTTCATTATAGCTCTCTCACACTGTTCCCACATTTCATCTTCTCTCAGGCCAGCCTGACCCAGGCAGAGCAGAGGTTGCATGCCCACTGTTGCATATCTCAATTGCCATTCTAGCAGTGGGTTCTGCCCCAGTGTTTGTTTGAAAAGGCTGATGTGAACTGTAGAGAGGATGGTCACTTAGTATGATATTTGTGCCTGTGAGACCACCCAGCCAGTCAGGCCAAAACTCAGGAATTAAGGCTTTATTTTTCAACGCCTCCACTGTTCCCAGGGCCTCAGAGCTGAATGAGATTAATCCCTTCTCTGTCACCACCATCTGTGTCTAACGCTATAGCTTGCATAGTAGTCACTTCTGGAATATCCAGGTGAAAGAAAGGATGTGCAAAACAGACAAAAAGAAAGAAACAGTCGAGTCATATAAAGAAGGATTTTTCCAGTGGAAAAAAATTAGGAAATAAATTAGGAGACAACACAAATGCTTCGTTAGGTATTTGTACACTGGAGTTACACATAATTTAAAATAAATTCCATATAAAATATAACATTTATGAACACTTCTACTGATCTGTACTGACAATGACTGACCGAGAGGAACAAATAGATAAGAAGTAAGTATCCAGTAAGTATCAGAGTATCCATCCATCAGGAAAATTGTAAAAACTGTATTAACATAGCTAACTTTTCCACAAGGACAGATAAGTTAAGAGTTTTTTGCATATCAGAGTGTTAAGATACAGTCTGTTTATGTATGTAGAAAGAGATCATTAAGTCTTCTTTGAGAAATTTTGAAAGGCATAAATGACCTTGACTGGGTTGGGCTGATACTGCGGATAAGGAGACCTAAACGTCGCATTGGGTGGCACCATGCATGAGCTGGGGATTTACAATGTCTCTAGACCACACACAGACAAATCAGAAGAGTGAGGGGTGGATGAAAGGAGAGTGGAGATATGGAAAAGTAGCAACAACAAAAAAAGAAGATTAAATGTGCCCTGTTTTAATGTTATAGAATTATATATTTTAAGCTGTTCTGGGGGCAGAAAATGACTTATTGTGATAATAATATCAAATCACTGAACTGCAGGCACTCATTAAATTAAATAACACCTTTGGATTACAAACGTAAGTGCATTCCAACCAAAGACCACCACATAGTGAACCCAAAATTAACAAAAATTATTTTCTTTAGACAGTCTGCACACTTCTGACATCAAATAAGGCTATACGCTCTTCTGTTGCTAAAATATAAATCAATCACAGCAAGTACCCACAGCACCCTGTTTAGTGGAATCCAAACACAGCGTATGAGGACAAATACCTCATACCAAGTGTCGAGCACGGTGGTGGAGGGGTAACGATTTGAGCTTGTTTTGTTTTGCAGCCTTGGCACTTTTCAATGAGTCAACCATAAACTCTGTATACTAAAGTACTCTAGAGTGAGATGTGAGGCCATCTGCCTGACTGGTCCAAACTGTGTCATGCAACAGGACAACGAACCTAATCATAGCTGCATCGGCATAACTTTGTGCTGAACAATTCATAATTTTATTGGGGGCTTATATTGGTTGGGTCTGTTTATTGCGGGGATCATAATCCCCCTAACCCCCCCTGGAAATTACACCCCTGCACAGCTGCAAATCTCCAAAAGAATGACTGAAAATGAAGAATCAAAGCGCTACAGTGGTCAGTGAAAGTCCAGACCTTAACTCGGCTGAAATGCTGTGGCACAGCTTTAAGTGAGCTGTGCATGACGCAAATTCAGAGAACTGAAACAATATTATCAAGAGTGGGCCAAAAGTCATCCACAGTGATGTCAGAGAATGATAAAGTAATAGAAAAAAACGATTACTTTAAGTTATTGCTGCTACAGTTGGTTCTACAAGCTACTGAATCATGAGGTGTACTTAGTTTTTTAACAGCCTCATTCTACATTTAGACTTCTTAATGGAATCTCAAAATGTTTCCTCAAATCAAGAATACTGAATAAAAACATTTTTTTCAACTCAATATGTGACATGCAGTAGAATATATGTACTACTCATTTTATATGAGTTATGAGTTTAAATCGTTTAAATGTGTCCACTGTATATTTGGACACATTTAAATCAGCTGTTGGGTTCAAGTAAAAGGTGAAATGGCTGTGCTAAACTACTGTACTATATGCTATACTACCCCGAGGCCATATTTCTCTTAACTTGGTATATGATTACATTTCACAATAGTCAGCTTTGACAGGTCACACTAACTGCCTGCAGTACTGCTGACAGATTTAAATAGAGAATATCCAAAGTATCAAGGAACCAGCATAAAAGGCAAATGGAAAATTGTGTTGGTATTCCAATAAGTACAGATTTGTATATCCTTCTGTTTTCTCTGTGGAGTCTTTCTCTATTCACTGTGAAGTTTCCACCTCTGATTTGTGTATCAGGAGAAATGCAGTGTAGCCATGAAGGACAAAGCAATGTGTGCTAAATGGTCCATAAGCATGGCCTGGCCTGGCCCTGAAAGCCCCTCTGGACCCCATATGGTGAATATGTGTGGATGCATGGATGCACGGCCTACCCGCAGCAGGGCTGCTCCCCACAGTAAAACATCCCACTGAATACCCATACAAATATATAAACACATGCAGATATTCAAAAACTCAAAAACACAGTACATTAACACAAGATACATAAAAATACAACTATGCATGAAACTGCCAGCTCTCACGCAAATGAAATCTCACAACTACACAAGCCCTTAGGTATTTCACGTGCAACAACTTTAAAATCCTGCCAATCAAGATAGCAGTGTCTCCACAGATCCTTCTGCACCTAGTGAACTACTACAGATACCACGTTGTACTCCCCCCTAATCCTGTTTGTGAATTGGTGAGCAAAGGGGAGCATAATTGCATGCTTAAACGCCTGAGAAATGGACATCCAGTTCTGCTGAATCTGTGCTTTTTGTGTGGCCTCATTGTTGAGACGTGCAGTCATGCAGTTCTTTGACTTGCAGTCATTGTTGGGTTAGGGGTGGTTCAGAAGAGTGGAAGTGGGGAAAATATTGTCTAGGGTCCAGTTATTTTATTTCAGTATCAAACAATCCATGCTTGCCCAACATGCCTGGCAGGAAGAGTGTGATTATTACCAGAGTGGAGTAACACAGGCAGAAATCGGACGCGTTTCCCTCTTTCCATTGCGTTTTTGTCCTGCAGTTTAACACTCTTGTTGTCAGCGATCTAATCAGCTGTTTTTTTGTTTTTTTAAGGCCCTGTGGAGAATTTTGTAGCAAGATGCCAGCTACACAAGCACAAGAGCACACACACACAGACATGAACAGACTCCACAGTCAGTTATACTTTCTGGTTGATGGGCTTTCTGGTAGTGTGGCCAAAGAGGACAAACAAAAGGCTCTTCTATGGGGTTGCAGTGTAATGAGAGGCAGTGTGATTGTAAATATGTTGCTCTGCAGAGTTTTCCATCTCACTGCAGGACAAAGGGGACCAGCCATCAAATTCGGGTCATTAGAGGCTTCTACGTTGTAAATCAATTTGCTGAGCAGAATACGTTGCGTCATCATCTGTCTGTGGCCCCAAACTGCTCAACAGAGGCTGAAGGATTCTCCACTTATGAAATCTGAATGACAAAAAGTGGTTTTGTATATTTACCTTTTACCGTTTCAGTGTGGCCGCAGGCCTGAGAGCACTCTGACATTTAGAGGGAGGTTAATTATCAGCTTTTGGAGGAGCGAGTGTGTGAGAGCAAGAGGAGTTTGGATGAGATAATGGATAATGATTAAAGTTTATTTGAGCCTTATATAACTTTATTAAAAAGAACTACAGCACTTTTGTCTCCAGCCTTGCTAAATGGACACTATTTACTGTGACTAGCTCTTACATTCATAATGATAAATGAGACAATGACAAGATAATAGGTGGATTTCAAAAAATTGCAGCTGTGACAACACAATTTGAAGTGATTCTGAGACATCCTGGCATCTTTAAAACAATATAAATACATAGATGACAGTCTTAATTGCATACTGCCTATGATTTGGAGTGGTGCAGTCTCTAAGGATGTAATCATGTCAGAAGTCTGTGATGCAAATTATCTTATTAACTGTATTCAAAACTACAATTACTGCCTGGGAGTTGCAGAACTCCCCCGCTGGTCAAAATAAAGTTTATATTCATGTATTCATATTTAAAATGCATAGCACATAGACAAAAGATCCGTACAGTAACTGCAGGTTCAGAGTGGGAACCCAAGATCTGTATCCAACCAAATGTATGAACATTATGAAATGTTAATAATTGAGTAATGGTGTTGAATAATGGCCAAGAAGTTTTTTTCGGGGGTTTTGCGGAATATTTCAATGTCACAGTAAAGTTTCTCCTTTGACCATTTGCACATGTATGATTTTTTTGTCTTCCTCCACTCACCCCAGCTAGTTATGCCAGATGGCGACTCCTCCCTGAGCCTGGTTCTGCCAGAGGTTTCGTCCCATTAAAAGGACATTTTTCCTTCCCAATGTCACCAAAGCACTTCCTCAAAGGGAAATTTCCTGCTATATAAATATAACTGAATTGAATTAAAATGATTCACTTCTGTCAAATTTTGTAGTAGTACACATTTAGAGTGAGGATTAAAAAAATTATGACAGAAAGATGTTTTGTTAGCTATTTCACATCTAAAATCTCTTCATTCTATCCTTCTGTGGCCAGTTTAAAGAAATTACCTCATGGAATTCCTGATATTTTTCATTAATTTGAAAAGTACGTATTGACAACTGGAGGAATTGAAAGAAAGTTTTCATAAAAGTAAGATCATTCCCTAGGATTATACTACCACAAATGGTTAGAGAAAGATTAGCTCTGCAGCAAAAAGACCATTACTATGAAACAAATGCAACTGGTACAAAAAAAAGTGAAAACGTGTCAGAAATGTTCCTCTTTTTGAAAAATCCACACTCATTTAATTAAGGCTTTGTGGATATGTTGCTCTTAGACATCTTACTTAATTTAAATTAAACTATTTCAGCTTTTGCAGGACACACTTATACCATGAATGAATTAAACAGATGAATGAAACAACTGCGACAAAGAGAAAAGCATGAATTATCAACCTAATTTTCCATCTGTGCAATCAGTGTTTATGAAGTTGAAACTGTCATTTTTGGCACAGTGGTAATTGCTTTTGGCTCATAGTGGACTTTCTGACTCATGAGAGAGAGGACGTGGAACACAGGAGTATTTCCGAAGCTCCCGAGTGCGGGACAAGACTTCCATTCAGGTCTTTCTAGGCGCTGATTACAACGTACGACAGAAGTTTCACCCATGGCTGGTCCAACACTGTTTTATCTGAATCAAACCTCAACTGAGGCGAATAAATCCGACTGAGATTAAAGCTACTGCTGCAGGAAACACCTTGTCCACAAAAGTGCATGTTCTTAAGTCAATACAGGTGGGTTCCTAGGAAAGCCAGTGGGGAAATTTCACCATGAATGCAAGAGAATTCAACACTCTGACCTAATTAGAATAAATTAGAAAATATTTCTTTTCTGTTTTAAGAGATTACAATGTTAAATATTCATCTCAAGAAAGCACAAAGCTGAGACAGCAAGAATGTTATAAAAAAAAAGTTGTTACTTAACAGAAGTGAAAACTAACTCGTTGCAATTATACTTAAGAGTAGAGTTCTTTGGCAAAATGGAATTTTTTTTCTATTTAGTTTAGTTTCTATTTAGTCACATTTCAGAAGAAGTCACTGCCGCAGACCAAAAATACCACCATGCATGTTACTTCTCATACACAGTGTTGGGAAGGTTACTTTTAAAATGTATTCCATTACAGATTACAAAATACATGCCCCAAAATGTATTCTGTAACGTATTCCGTTACGTTACTCGATGAGATTAACGTATTCTGAATACTTTGGATTACTTAATATATTATCATGCTGCTTACAACTACGTGAATGTACTATTGCTGTGATTTATTACTGTTACTGAAGGTCCGCGGCTCCGAACCGTAGTAAAGGGACCGCTGACTAATACGGTGGGTTCTGTGTCGGGCTCGTAGCCGAAAAATAGCTTTACTTTGTTGTCTGGGTCAACTTTGCTTGCGAGAGACAGAGAGAGGCGTTGAAAGGCTGCTCCAACGGAACTTATTGTTTCGAATGAAAACACGAACACAGCATACAGTCGAGTCTTAATAGCGTACTTACAACTGGGCTCGTCAGGCACTCTTCTTGGCTGCAGTGGTTATTATTATATTTACATGCTCCCAGCTCCCGTTTCTGCTCGATGACAGCTCCGACTTTTCCTTTTTCTCCCTCGCTCACAGACACATAACGGGTATGGCAGTCCATTCTCCCTGCAGCACGGACTACACTGCCTATGATGCTACATTCTTTAGAGCTATACCTGTAGCATTCTGCCTATTAGCCTAGCACAACAACAACAACAAAAAGCCCTCTCTCACCCAGGAAACACGCAGAGAGAGAGAGTGTCACCATGTAACCATGGCAACCGTAACGCTGCCGCCTGGAACAACAGAACATAGCTGTCAAACAAAACCCAAACAGTCCTGACCCGCCACAATATGAAACAGGGAAACAGTGTAATCCATTTATTTCAACAAAGTAACTGTATTCTAAATACCACCTTTTTAAACGGTAAATGTAACGGAATACAGTTACTCATATTTTGTATTTTAAATAGGAAACGGCGGTACATGTATTCCGTTACTCCCCAACACTGCTCATACATAAGTAAATATCGTATAGATCAGCTAGATCGATACATTTTTACGGGTGGCTACAATTAGTTAATATCTCTGCACACCTGAATGAATAATCTATGCACACTGTTTTACTTGCCACTATTTATTTTCACATTTTTATTATTTTTATTTCAGTGCTGGATCTGACCTCTTCCATCTTATGTTTCTTTGGCAGTTCAGAAATCAGGACACATATTCAAGTTAGAATGTGTCTGGTTATAGAGCTGGCTCAAGCTGAAAGGCAAGCAGAGACAACATGGGCTTTCTTGAAGGCAAGTAGGTTCCCAAGAAGGCTGCTATATATTCTGGCTTTCTATCAAGTTTTTCCAACATAAAAAAGAGCAGTGATAAAATAAAATACATATTTTTTCTCCTCCAATTTGATCAAGAAGAAGCTAAGTTTGAAAACCAGCAACTGATTTCAGAAATGAAAAATCAAAATCCAGCACTTGGCACAATATCTCAAAAAAATCAATTAGTCAATTTTGAAAATGAGAAGGTTTTGCCAGAAGCCAGTGATCTATTTATCTCAACTCTATCTGTCTGAGTCGTGAATTTCTAACGGGGCCAGAAAAGGTTCCTTGTGATTCAGTGAGAGAACAAGCGTGTGTGAGATGTAGTGTAGTATGTAAACCGTTTGACATCAGTGTTTGGGCTTTCTTTATGAGAACATCTGCAGCAGCTGCCCTATAAATTCCCAATGTTGAGAAAGCAGGAACAAAAAGTTCCATTTTTGTATAGCAGTGTACCATGGCAAGAAGCGGACCCAGTCGTGCCTCATCTGGAGCAGCATGGCCGACGTTTTGGGAAAATCAAATTGGGGATGGAGAACTGAGATAATGTTGGTGTATGTTTACAAGCCAGTTCTGCACAGCAACAGACAACATTGAAGAGATCTTACTGATTGCCACCATATCAGCCCCAGACAACAGGCAAGACATCTGTCTTGGTTTTACTTTTCAACAGACCAACTCTGTGTGGTATTCTGGCATTTAATGGGAAATATTGGCTGATGTGACGATGTTGTTGTTTCCTCTTTAAGAATGTCTTCATTGCCAGTGATATCTAAATGTTAAGGTTTCAACTAGCCCCATAGGCAATCAGCATTTCACATTATTAGCACATTATTAGCAGACACACTCAGTGCTAAATTAAACATACACTCAAAATTCAAATGCTTCTGGCTTCTTGGCAGATTTTTGGGACTTTTCAGACTTGTGAAAAATGCTGACAATTCAATTCAATTCAGTTTTTTTATAAGGTACTAAATCACAACAATAGTTACTTTGGGGAAATTTATATTGTAAGGTAAGGACCCTACAATAATACAGAGTGACAGTGGGAAGGAAAAACTCCCTTTAACAGGAAGAAACCTCTGGCAGAACCAGACTCAGGAAAGGGCTTCCATCTTTTGTAACCTGTTGGGGGTATGGGGAAGAGGCATGCTGACATGCTGTGGAAGAAAGCCAATGATGAATAATAATAACTAATGATTCAATTCAGAGTGGTGTATAAATGCACAGTGAGTGAAAAGGTGAGTGAAGAAGATTGATTTTAGTGGAGGGAGACTAAAAATCCAGAAAAAAACAACACTTTACATAAAAGTTACTAACTGATTTGCATGTCATTGAGGGAAATGAGTCCCATCCCTAAAACTGAGCCAGAATTATTGTTCCCACAGATTGGCTGTGTGCCATGATTGCAATCAGCCAATCAATCAATCACAGATACTCCTGGTCTCAACCTGTATATCGAATCATCCTGCGTCAGCGTGACACTGAAAAACTAGTTATGCAGTTATTCCTTCTAGCCTGGACTATTCTAATTTACTATTATCAAGATGTACTAAAAAAAAACCCGAAAAGCCTCCAGCTTATCCAGAATCTCTGCAGCATGACTACTGACAGGGACTAGAAGTAGAGATCATATTTCTCCTATATTGACTTCTCTTCACTGGCTGCCTGTTAAATCCAATTTTAAATCTAATTTAAAAAACCTGCTCCTCACATAACAGATCTTAAATAATCAGGCTCCATCTTATCTTAATGACCTTTTATCACCCCATTAGAGCTCTCAGACTGCAGGCTTAACTGTTGTTCCTAGAGTATTTAAAGGTAGAATGACAAGACCATTAACAAGAAGCTTGGTGAGAAGATGACAGCTGATGATGTGAATATTCAGGGGTGGAGGAAATGTAAAATGATCATCAATCACCCTCGTCTGGAGCTTAAGGCAAGATCTTACCTCACAGGGTGAGGATAATCATAACAGGACGAGGATCATCCCAAAACTATATGGGAGGAGTTTGTTAATGATCTGATGGCAGTCATGACCACAGTCGCCAACAACACCACTGGTAACACACTATACTGTAATGCAGGGATATAAAACTCATTTTACATCATGTGCTACATACAGCCTACTTTAAGTCCAGACCAGTAAAACTCTCCTTTCCATCAGTGTAAAGAAGTAATTGTTTCACTGTAAATTTCTATATTACACTGTTCTATTTTTTTTAAATATTAAACTATTATTTATTAATTTTGTGTAGTATAAATAGCCATGGGGAAGTTCTTTATCAGCACAGTAAAAAAATAAGTTCAAAATTTATGCCCTCCTTAACATTTTCCAAAGCCATCCAGGGAGCTGTATTGCATCCTTTTACAGACTGATTCTGATCGGCTGGCCTTATGTTTGTCACCCCTGCTATATTGGATTAAAAATTTGCAACGTATGCAAGTTCCCCCTGCTCAAGAAGGCATGTACATGTACAAAGAGTCTGCATCTGATTTAAGAGGGGTCGGCTACAAGGTTTTTTGGCTGCCAGCAGATACTGCAGGTGTACTGGTCATGTAGAAACTGGAGGCAGCAATTGTCTTAGGAGAACATATTATATGCCACCATGCACCTACAATTTCAAGTCTCATTCACCCAATCACACACATATCCATACAGAACTTTTATCTACTGTATCATTCACTCACACACCATACAGATGCATCAGAGGCAACTCTGGGTTCAGCATCAGTGCACAGGATGGACTGAGGGAACCAGGGATTGAGCTGCCAACCTTCTGATTGGCAGATAGGTAGACCATCTGCTCTTCCACCTAAACCACCTTAGACTCACACATTGTGATCAACCCTGATCACAACATGTGAGTCAGCCTGGCAAAATGCAAAGGAATAAATAAAAGAAAATCACTGAGATGCTCAGAGTACCTCCAAAAACCGGGGAACTACGAGGGTGAGACAAATGTGACCGATCTGTGTATTGTTAATGTCATATGAAGTTAATTGTTAGTTGATATTATATTTCGTTAACTCCAAATCAGATTTGAGATGTTTTATCTCATTTTGATATTTAAATTTTATCATTTATTTCGTGAATAGAGCACATTAAAACCTCAGCAGCACTTTCCACACAAGAGAGACGCATGGTTAAAGAGATGAAATCGATCGAATCATTAAACCAGACAATGTTTAATAAATGATTTAAATCAAATCAACAAAGCTGCACAAACGACATTTTTATATTTACATTTATTAAATGTAGATTCGTCGGTGAAATTTGTCGAAAGTGCGGTATCGATTGTGAAAACAGGTAAACACTGAGCAGCCTGCGGTGTTTACTGTAGTGGAACTGATCCTGCTGTGAGCCTGTTGTGCCTTTTCCCCAAATAAAGGACGCTTGGAAGAGGAGAAAGTATGAGCGACTTACTCGGAATCACGTGACTCACACAGATAGGTTTTGTGTCTCCATTTAACCGTTTTCCTTTTTTGTATATGATGGCTGAGCTAATCTAGCAGGCTAACAAGCTACAGTGCCTTTTCCTCTACCGGAAGAAGATCAGAGAGTGCAGCCTCTGTTTCCTCCTAATGGCTTCAACTTCTGCAGTTGGAAAAGGTATTTTTGTTCTGTTTTTCTTCCTATTCTGTCTGTTTTCTCCGTAGATAATGTTTATATTTCTATCAAGTAGCTTTTACGTTCATTTTTACATTCACAAATTAGTGATTAGCCATATTTTAACAGTTGGTGGTAAATACCCCCTCCTGCAAAGACGTTTCTTTCCTTTTTTTGACCAATTTCTTAAAGAGTATTTGCGAAGATTATTGTTATATGTTATAGCTAGTGTTATAGTTGCCCAAGTTTAAATTTGCAGTCATTTTAATGACTGGAGTTAATGTGAAATTCTTTAATACATCTACATCATTAATAAATATAATGTCACAATGATTTTGCAGCAGAATGGCGTGAAGGTGACAGTTGTCTGGCTGTACACCCAAAACATGGTGTCCTGAGAGAAGCCACTATCCAGAAACTGACCTCCAGCTCTCTTAATGAGGATACAGCATGGGTGATATTTAAAGACACTAATAAAGATGTGGGAGAGGACGAACAAGAGGCGGAAGCCATACCTGTCTCAAAACTTGTGAGACCTGGTTTGAGGGACTTCATGCATGAGAAACCTTGGTTTCCTACCAGCCTGATAGACCCCAGGTTATGTGTCCCGTTAGAGCTGAGTGATGCTGATGAAGACCGAGTTCCGTATACCATCAATAGATACCTTAGAGCTTACCAGCAGGAAGGTATCAGGTTCATTTACAATAACTACATCCGTTCCAGAGGTTGCATCCTGGGAGATGACATGGGCCTGGGAAAGACTGTACAGGTACAAAGCACATTATTTTTTTTGTGAGAACTGTTAAAGTGCCAGTGTTTGTTTTTAATTTTGCTTCCTGTGGCTCTCTTCCTTTTCATTCTTGTCGTCTGTTGGATCTCACCTTAGGTCATTGGTTTTCTGGCTGCTGTATTGCACAAAACAGGCACATGGGAGGACATTGCAAACAACAGGCCCCAGTTTCTGCAGAGTCAGCAGTCATCTGAGCAAAGTAATCCCAGCAAAGTAGGTTTTTTTTTTTTTTTTTTAAAGCTTGCTTACATAAAAATGTGACCTGTGTTTTAACAAAATTGTCAAGAAAAAACACACACACTATGTATTTGATAAAGTGCAACAAGTGACAGCAGTGGAATATCACAGTCACAATTTTGACATTTCTGTGACATTTCTGTTTAAGGTGTTCCTTATTGTGGCCCCACTGTCAGTGCTTTATAACTGGAAAGATGAGCTGGACACATGGGGTCACTTCCAGTGTGTGGTGGTCCACGGACTGAGGAAAGAGGAGGAGTTGGCCCGCATTAAGAAAGGGCGAGTTGAAATTGCCCTCACTACCTATGAAACTCTTCGTCTCTGCCTGGATCAGTTTAATAAGTAAGACCCACGCTTAAAAAACATGTATAGTACATTTAGTACTATTTATAAATTAGGCTCCTTAAGAAATTGTTCATTTTGGTTTTTATTTATTTTTAAGGCACTTTAGTTGCATTTTAGATCAATTTTGTGCCGTAAATAAATTTGCCTTATCTATTTATGCCCTAGATTATATCTTTGCCTTTTCCCTACAGGATTGACTGGTCTGCTGTGGTTGTGGATGAGGCCCACAAGATAAAAAATCCAGACTCTCAGATCACTCAGGCCATGAAGGAGCTAAGATGTAAGGTTAGAGAGCTTGTGTTGTTATTTCAGAGTTCTCGTATTTAGTATGGACTACTAATGGGTCAGTATCAAATAACTGATAGTGGAAAGTGTTGATGTGCTTTGTCTTTGAGGCTGTAGACATTAATTTCTTAACCTTTTAGCAAGCTCAACTTTGAGTCAGGATTCTAATGCTAACTTTGTATTTCCATCAGGTCAGAATTGGTCTCACTGGAACAATTTTACAGAACAACCTGGAGGAGCTGTGGTGTGTTATGGATTGGTGGGTTAAAATTACAACCTTAAAATTTATATCACAACTTGTCTTTTAAAAACTGTGAGAGGCATAAAGCAATGCAAGTCAGGAACATGTTTGGATATGGGAGGCTATTTCACTTTACCCTTTCTTTTTACAGCCCTCAGCAAGTGTTTGACCACTGTAGGATTTCAGTTGCTCAACATTTCTTGGCCTCCTCTGTTGTTTTTATTGTTTCATAATTTGCACAGTGTTTTTAATGGGCCATGATAGGCTGCCAAGAGAGGGACTGTGGTACTGCATGAGGAAATCAGGAGTGGCAGAGAAAACTGAGGTTGGTACAGGACATGTACGAGGACAGCGAGAACCTGGTGAAATGTGAGTTCAAGCTGGAAGTGGGATTACATCAGGGATCAGCTCTGAGCTCTTTGTTGTTTGCGATGGTAATGGACAGGTTGACAGATGAGGTCAGGCAGAAGTCTCTGTGGACTATAAGATTTGTAGATGGCATTGCAATCTGTAGTGAGGGTAGACAGGCAAGGAGCGGCAGTAGTGGCATGGATTAATTTAGATACCTGGGATCAACCATTCAAAGCAATGGACAGTGCATAACAGTGAAGAAGCGAGTGCTGGCAGAGTGGAGATGAGTGTACGGAGTGATGTGTTCCCGAAATGTTGCAGTAAGTGTGAAAGTAAGGTTTACGAGATGGTTTTAAGACCTGCTGTGTTGTATTATTTGGAGATAGCACCACTAATTCCCACAGGAGGTGCAGCTGGAGGTGGCAGATCTGAAGACGTTAAGATATTTTAGCTTAGGTTGAGCGGTTTCGAGACAAAGTTGGAAGATTGAGATTTTTTTGAACATCTAGAGCAGGGATAATGTATATATTGGACAAAGGATGCTGAATGTGGACCTTCCAGGTGAGAGGTTGAGAAGAAGACCACAAAGAAGATTCATAGACGAAGTGAAGGAGGACATGCAGAGGGTTGGTGTTGGAGAGCAGTATGCTAGTTATAGCGTGAGATGTAGTCAGATGCTCCACTGTGGTGACCCCTAAAAGGAGCAGCCTAAAGAAGGCATTTTTAACTAGACCATTTTAGCACCTGAATTCAGCCTTCCCTGAAAAACATCCGTGACTGTTCAACATCAATGGTCCCATCAATGTGCAGAGATGGGCACTAATGCACTCCCACACCTCCACAAATGCTTGCCTCTGGTCTTACCGTCTTACTAACAAGAACCGTTAAATCTTACTGTTAAAGATCTTACTTTAATATGTAGACTTTGCCCCATTTTCAATTAAATTTAATGAATTGCATTATGTTTTTATTTAACTTCTATGCAGGGATTCAGATTTATGTTTACTTTTCTCTTCAGGGCTATACCAGGTTGTCTTGGTAGCTTAGGCCACTTCAAGAACAAATTTTCAGATCCAATTGAGCAAGGGCAGAGGCACAGCGCAACCAAACGCGCTCTCGCTACAGGGAGGAAGGCCGTCAGAGCCCTGGTGAGGAAGATTTCTCATTGGTTCTTCAGAAGGACTAAAGCTCTTATCAAAGAACAACTGCCCAAGAAGGACGACCGGGTAAGACTAGACGTCAGACTGACCAACACTTTGATCACTTACTGTCCTTTATCATTTTCATAATTACATTTTTTTAAATTCAATCAGATTTATTTGACTTAATTCCCTTCTGTATATGTATGTATGTGTTGTTTCGTTGAAGGTGGTGTATTGCTCTATGACAGAGTTTCAGCAGACAGTGTATCAGGCAGTGCTCGGCAGTGAAGATGTGACATTACTCCTAAGGTCATCAGAAAAATGTGACTGTCACAGCAGACGCACCCGCAGAAGCTGCTGCTATAAAGTTAGTTTTTCTCTTCTGCTATCGTGTGTCCCTGCAATTTACCAAGCACAACTTGATTCTATATGTTGAGACCAAAATCACTTTTATTGGATATTTTGTTTGTTTGTTTACATTTTATTTTACCCACTTTAAAGTATCACATCAAAATATCACAATGTATTTTAACTGCAGTCTATATAAAGTGTCTTTGTGAAGGTGCCTAATCTTTTTTTTTCATTAAGTAACTGTTTTAAAGTTCATTATAGTCTGCTAGAATACACTAAGTAATAGATCCCATTAAAACAGAAAGGAAACTTTATGCTTTTGCATAAAAATCACATGTATAAAAATCAACAAGAAGATGCTTTGTCTCTTACATTAAATAATATTTTCCTTCTATCATAGACAAACTCTGATGGTGTTCATATGAAGGAGCTGTACTTTAGCTACCTGGCCATATTGAGAAAAGCTGCGAACCATGTAGCACTCCTTCAGTCTACTCCAGGCACCAGCAAGAAACAGGTAGAGTTGTGTTGCTTTGCACATGATTCTGGATCGATTCTCTCAAGATCATTAAAATGACTTTCCTACTTATTTTTAGGAAAAGTATGTGAGTGCTGTTTGTGCAAAGGTATTCCAGAAGTTTCCAGAATTTGTGCATAGATGCAAAAATGAAGCATTTGAAGCCCTGTCAGACCCAATGTACAGTGGAAAATGAAGGTAAAGCACGAAAACAGCTGCGTGATCCCTTCACTGCCAGTTTCTAAAGGGGGTTAACAGGTTTATGCTTTCTTTTAGGTGCTGGCAGAAGCTTCTCAAATTTTATCTACAAAAGAGAGATAAAGTGCTTATTTTTTCTCTCTCAACCAAGGTGAGAGCTGCGTTTGCATTTTTTGTTTCTGTGACTTTGGATGTGTGATTGCAGGTTTATATGTTGTGCAATGAGTGAATTAAATACCGAGTCGTATCTATTTTGATAGATTCCAATTTGTTCATTTAAATAGGGAGTCTTCTTCTAGGGTCTTTTTACATTTATACATATTTCCCTTAGGCAGTGTTATTAAAAAGCACTCTGTGCAGTTTCATTGCTATGCAGATGATACCCAGCATTATTTTTTCATCAAGCCAGATGATACAAATCTACCAGTTAAATTACTGGCATTTCTTAAAGACCTGGATTACCTCTAATTTCCTATTTCTAAATCATCCCAAACTGAAGTTTTTGTACTTGATCCTAAAAATCTTGGAAACATGGTGTCTAACCTGATACTCTGGATGGCATTAACTTGACCTTAAGTAACACTATGAGGAGTATTTGAGTTCTTTGTGACCAGGATATGTCCTTCTGTATGCATATTAAACACATGTGTAGGACTGCATTCCTTCATTTGCAAAATATCATCCTGTCTCAGAGTGATCCTTAGAAACCAGTTCTAAATCTTTCCGTTAACAGGGAGTTTTTCCTTCCCACTGTTGCAAAGTGCTTGCTTATAGGGGGTTATGCAATTGTTGGGTTTTTTTTCTAATATTGTAGGGTCTTTACCTTACAATACAAAGTACTTTGAGACAACTGTTGTTGTGAATTGGTGCTATGCCAATAAAATAAAATTGAACAAAGGAGCAGCCTGAACCCTGCTAATCGCGTCTTCTGTTAGATGAATTGCTTATAGAAAAAAGGTCTAGAGGACGTGGTTTTCTCATTACATCGTGTTTATTTATAAGTTTGTGGTGAAGACAATTAGACTGAGAGTGCAGTCTAATGGTTGTAGTCACCTGATACAGTATAGCTCATTTAAGCTTCAGGTATATCAATCAGCAGTTATTATAGTTTTTGCTTTCTGTTCAGTTTAATTTCACTCTCTCCAGGAATACATCAGGTGTCTTTGTGAGGTTCTGTTGAAATGCTGCTGCGTCTGCTATAATTCTGGAATTAGTTTCAGAGTGGGTTTACTCGTTAAATTTTTAATAGTTTTAGATTTGTTGTCATTATCGTGTAGGTGAGATTAAAGTGCAGAGCAGTCTGATAATACACGGTCACATAGGCTTAAGTCTAAAAGTAATATTTGTATGTTAAGTATTGTTGTGTTATCTCAGTTAGGTTTTGTTTTCATTTAATTTTACAGCACTTTCACACTCACTTTTAGGTGTTATATTAGTTTTAGTTAGTTATAACCTTGAGCCTAAGTTTCTTTTTCTCAGTCTTCACATCATAACTGAAAGTACTTAATTTTTGATGTGGGCGTGGGATGAAGGCAGAGTGTGCAGATGGGAGGAAGCATGATATGAAGCCATATTTTCATGACCTTGGTTTTACTTTAATGCTAATCATGGTGTCCATACAGGCCAGTGTAGTGCTCAGTGTTTAGCCTCACTGTAGATCTGTAAGTATAAGTTGTAAAGACTGAAGTCCAGCAGATATTTTTAGATATGCTGCTTCAGTTTACACGTGTAGGATCTATTTTCTATACAAATCTACTGATTAATAAACTCCTAAATGGTCATTTATTGTGTATTGAATCTTTTAGCTATTAGATGTGCTGGAGAGCTACTGCATGGCTGTGGGCCTGGACTTCAGCAGACTGGACGGATCCACCAAATCCAAAGAGCGAGTCCAGATCGTCAGAGACTTTAACAGCTCCTCTCACATCAACCTCTGCCTGGTTTCCACCATGTCAGTTGGAAATACCAACACTTGTAGCAATTAATTTTATCCTAGGTAGTATTTGGTATTGAAACCTACTAATATGTGTATTTTCTATTAGGGCAGGTGGTCTTGGTCTTAACTTTGTTGGTGCTAATGTTGTGGTGCTGTTTGACCCCACCTGGAACCCAGCCAATGACCTTCAGGCTATTGACAGGTAGGCTGCCACCTGACTAGATATTATTTCATAGCAGTGTTTTGCTGCAGCTCTTTAGCTAACCTAACAATATTCTGGTAATTCCTAACTGTTGCATACTGCATCCAAAGTCAAGGCAGGAATGTTTGGTGTTATTGCGCCACTTTGTGCTGTTGAAAGCATCATACTTTTTATACATCTCCTCAGGGCGTATCGCATTGGCCAGTGCAGGGATGTGACTGTTCTTAGGCTGATCTCACTGGGGACTGTGGAAGAGGTCATATACCTACGACAAATTTACAAACAGGTACCAGACTACTGTAAACTCATAGACATAATGTAATCTGCAATTTAAATACTGTATATACAGATGAAGCTATAGTATATAAATTAGATGCTGCATTTCCACATTCTCTCCCATTTTCCAGCAATTGCACTCCTCTGTAGTTGGCAAAGAGAGCTCCCGGCGGTATTTCGAAGCAGTGCGGGGGCATGGTGACCATAAGGATGAACTGTTTGGGATCAAAAACCTATTTAGGCTGCAAACTCAAGGGACCTGTCTCACCCGCAAGATTTTAGAGGTTAGATAGCCGACAGACCTTTTACTGTTTGACTGTGTGTGCTGCTGCCCGCCTGGACTCACATCATCCCACTGATTTATTTCCACAGTCGCAATTCAGGGTTTCACAAACCAAAATGACTTTTACTGTTTCTTGTCTTGGGCCTTTGGAGGCATTTAACACTTGCTTTGATTTTCCACTCAATATCAAGACTTAAACTACACTAGGTAGGTACGACTGTTCTGGTTTCATCATCTCAGAGCACAGAGAAAACTGGGTGTACATATTTCCATCTACATAATAAATGCACTACATCTCTTAATCTTTGAATTCAGGTGTTGTTAAAATAATTGGCTGTAGCTGCGTCCGCAAGGGTGGTTAGCAGGATTCAGAAATCTTGATTTATACATACAACAGTGTCACAGTACTCTAGGTTGCTTGTTGTGTTTTTAAAAAGCAGGATATTGCCCAAATAGGATTTCCCTTTACATTTCAAATTAAAGATATGTTTAAACATACAGTTATAAAAATGGTATCCTGCAGAAAACCTAACCTGTCTCTCACAGTGTTATACTAAATATCAAAAGTGAAAGATATTGTTGTGCTGATGGTTGTGACAGAACTGAGTTGATGCCGTTCACTGAAATGTTTGTTTTGATGAATTCCTCTCAGAGAGAAGGGCAAGTGGAGGCTGGTGTTATGATGAGTACACACACAGGCAAAGACACGGAGGAGGAGACAAAGGGAGCTGGCGTGAGTAGTCTTCTCTTCTCAGAAACTCAGAACATCCCTGACTCTGTCATTCTTTCCAAGCAGACCGCTTGTCTTCCCATTCCCACGTGAACCCTGCTGTCCGTCAGTCTACCAGCCACACAGTCTCATTAAGCAGATCTCAGCTGCTGTTCTGAGAGAGTGAAAGTGACCAACTTGTACTGCACACTTCCAATTAACTACTATTAATACTTGCAAACACATCAAGTGCAGTAGACTCTGGAGTACGCTATGGAAGATAACAGATAACATTTTATTCTATTAGTGAAACTGAAGCATGAGGCTCTTGTTGTGTCACCACCACATATAAACAGCTGGGTGTCATTACTTGTTTGCTCTAATGTAAGGCACATACCACAATGAAGTCTGTCTTCCACTTTTCAGCTATTTATTTATACAGTGGTACCCCTTATCATCCTTTTCCCAGCCAGGCCTGCAGTGTGCACTATGCTGTCCTTTTTACTACTCCACTGAGAACAGTCAGAGCAGTTTTTTCCTTGCAAAAAAATCCAAAAACAAATAACGAAAACCCCGAAACACTATAGTGAATTCAGAAATACTCAAAGAACCTGGATACCTGCAAAAATATGAGCTAACCTGGGTCACCTAGTTCATGAAATTGAAATTAGAATCAGTTGGGGGGCAGCCAGAGACTCATTCATGTAACTCTGGAACACGTTATGACCCTTTTTCTTTTTATCATTATAGAACCTTTAAACCACATTATTGAACGTTAACAAATAGCTTTGTATCACTTGAAAGATTGCCTGGTTGGGTCACTCAGTGGTGATACAGGTGGATTTTTGAGCTAAAGCTACAGTTCACTTACAACAAGATGCAACTAATAAGTGAAATGTATTGCCTGCCCTGCTTGTCCTTTCTTTCTCAGTCTGTTTCTACCTTGTGTCTACTGTTTTAGGAAGCTGGAGGTTCTTCACCTACAAAAGTCCATGTACCAAATGATAAACCAGTGAAGGAGAACAGTGATGCATCAAAAGTCTCCACAGGGGTGCTGGACTTCAGCAGTGAAGAGGATGAGAGGGAGCAGGGGTTCAAGAGAAAGGCCTCAAACTTCAGTACAGATGATTGCAATAGGAGCAGGAGTGCTACAACAGGTCCTGGTCGAATGAGTCTCCAACAGCATGGTTTCTCCAAACTCTTTGAAAGAGTCAAAGAAGCACCAGCGCTAGAAGAACAAACGAGTCCAGAAGATGAAGGAAGCTGCTTTGAGGAAGATCCTGAGGAGAAAAAAAGGGAAGACACGTCGACCTCCATCACAGGAAATGTCGGTGTCCATTTGGGAACAGAAACCAGGGACACATCCTGCAATTCAGACAGAAAATTAAGAGATAATGGAGATAATGGGAGACAAGACGGTGACACGGGTCTGAAACGGCAGATACGTGAAATAATTACTGTGGATGAAGATGGCAATAAAAACTCTAAAGTAGAAAAAAATAAAGTTAATAAACTCAAAACTACATTTCGCCAAAAACACAAGTTTGATGGTTACTCAGATGAATCTGAAGACTTCGACTTAGAGGCAAAGTCGTGGTCCAAAAAGGATACTTTATATTTACATGATGGAGCAGAGAAGGGGGGAGGAAGGACAGACTGCAGTAAAAGGAGGCAAAGTGCAAGTGAAAGGGATAAAAGAAGATCAAAATACACAGAAGATATAGAGACATTCTCATCTTCAGAGGAGGAACATGTAAGTCCACACATGGAGAGATCCAGAGTTAAATTGCAAAAACTTGGGCAAAGACCTGTGACGGGCACAACAGAGAAGGAAGCTTTGATGCCGAAGGCTGTTTCATTTACAACTTTGAAAAGTCAGACAACCCTGGCATCTAAAGAAAAGAATGGAACTATTGACTGCATGCTAGGTTAGTTCCAGTGCTACTTTAAACACTTTTAATAACAAAATTGTACCAATTCTGATGGACTTTTTTTTCTTTTCAAGGAGGTGTACAGGAGGTGGTGTACACCCACTCTAACCAGCGCGTTGTGGGTGGCAGCAAAGCAGAAGAGCTAATCAGTCGAGCTGCTGTACGGGACGTGTTTGAACGCAAAATGTACTCTCAGCTCCCGGCCAATCACCTTCTAGGAACCCAAGAGGTACAAACACTGGTCTGATCCATTGATTCTTCACATAGTATAATATAGAGCCCTCAGTCAAGCGTCATACCTTCAACCCTGTGTTGATGGCAAGTTAAAGGATCATTTCACCCAGTTTATAAAACACATTTTTTTCCTGTTACATGGGAGTGGTACTTGTAGATTACTGTTGGGCAGTTTGTGCTGATTTGAAACAGAGTTGATCAGTGAAATTAATTTTAAAAAGAGTAGAACTATGGGGTAAATAAATGCTGTTCATTATGATTTAGCGCAATTATAGGACTTTTAGGACCAGTGACTTGAGACTGTCCATTAATTGCAGCACAGTACTTCATTTTTTACATGCTCTTTCATGCCTGAAAATCTGGTCCACCAGTAATGACTATAAACTATGTTGTTGTTAGGTAACTTGACAAAGAGTGGATCAATATTTCTCTGAAACTTTACTCTTGTTTGATTGTGCCAGAGCTTGGCGGCGAGTTTGCCAGACAGTGAGCCGTGTCATTCCACTATGAGGCTGCAAGAGCTCAGTTTGGATCATCCAGTCACCTTTACCACCAAGAGTGTGCATCACACCAAACACAACACCTTCATCTTTGGCGAGACTCCCAAAGCTATACGCAGGTAGTGAATTGTAAAAGAGTTTAACTTATTTTAAGGCAGAAGAATCACATGATGACAAGAGAGGTCGGGGGTAAAAGAGGGAGAGGTGATGAAGGTGTAGGGGAAAAAACTGCAACAGAAGAGTAAAAAAAATTCTGATATGGGAGGAAAAAAGTAGGATAATAAGTGAGAGGAAGGTTGAATAGAGGAGTAATGGGAGGAAAGGAAAAGAGAGAGGAATTTCTAGCAGTGAGGAATGAGGCCAAAACCTACCGGAGATATAGTGTTGAGTGCCCCACCTGGGCCTCAGTAATTGTGTATGTGTATTTAGTGAGGGACCACCTCTGAGCTTTTCCTTCCACCTATTTCCCAGCATCGTGCCAAAGATTACCCAGTTATGACCATGCCCAACAGTGCAGGAGTTTTCTCCTTCACACCGCAGCCCTCCTGGGACTAACCAAAATGATCGCCTTAGGACTTCCAAACTCACTCTGATACGTACACACACATATCCTAACAAGTATTAGCACACGTTCACATGCAGAGCATTCAAATACACGATTCTGTTCTGCTGCATCACCCCCACCCCTTTCTAAATACTCAAACGCAGACACACAGACACTGTTCGTGGCTCCAGTCTCACTCCCCGAGGGCTGTATCCCTGCCTGGAGGCTCACCAGGAAGCAAATACACACTAGTTATATTGCTATCGCCTCAGTTAACCTTGGTGTTTAATGATTAAAATCCACATGCGCATCAGGTTATACTGCTCCTACTTTTATTGTATTGTTTTGTTTTGTTTTGTTTTTTCAGTAAAAGCCACAAATGCTAGTAACACCACTATAATTCTGCTTTACCACCACGGAGGTATTTCTGTCCCCAATAATTGTTAGAGCAGAGTTTTAATAGGTTCCTAGGAGCTAATGAAAAGTACTACACACTGCACTGCTTTCTGGATATGAGCATGAATATGGGATGTTTATAATTAGTTAGGCCTCACTCAATATGTAGTTAATAGTATAGGCCTTGTGGCTTTTTGAAGAGGTATTATTTGAGATTTTAAGGCATTTTATGGTCACAGATGCCAGATTCTAGCCTTGATCTTACTGTGCATTTGTGAATAGAGGTTAGGAGAAACCATTAGTTGTTAAAATATCCTGTCGTCTTCAGTATCTAACACAATTTTCTATTTTTAGATGGGGTTTTTTGCACTTTCTTCCTTCATTATCGCCCTTTTTCTTTTCTTTCCTTTCGTTTTTTTTTTGCAGGCAACAGCTGGAGGAAATGGCAGAAAAATTCAAATTTCCCACAGTCCACCAGTTTGCTGTTGAAATTCTGAGCAAAGATTCAACCCAGAGGCTGGCCTTGCTTCACCAGTATTACACTTCACTGAACCTCCCTGAGTTGGCTGATACGGTCAAAAACAACTTCCCACAACCTGTTTCAGCACAAGCCTCCCCCTTAGCTGATAACTCAGAGACCAAAAATCCACAAAAGGATGCTTCAAAAGCCACAAAAAATTTGACATTCACTCAAAAGAATTTCAGAACTAAACCTGAAACATCGCAAAAAACTCCTGTGCCACCAAAAAAGGCTAGAAACTCAAAAGGCAATACTCCAAAACCTCGCAAAAAGCAAAGAATATCACAAAGGAATGTGCTGGAACCTCTAAGTGATGTTCCAAGTCCTGAGTCAGAGGAGCAGGACGAGACGCACTGCAGTGCCAGAGGACTCAAGCGGACAAAGGGAGGTAGTGTTTCTACTTCTGGAGCCCACATAGCTGGTGGTGGTCTTGGCGGCGATCGAGTCAGCAGCAGTGGTCTTGGGTCTGGGGAGGCTTCTGCTCGCCTGAACTGCACAGACAGAGATACCCCTTCTTCTTCGGACCTCAGCCATGGCAGTTCCACCATGGTATCCAAACCCACAGCACGAGGAAAAGAGCAGGAGCAGAAGTCATCTTTGAGGATAAGTGAAACTTTGCAGAGGGAGCAGAGAGAAAATTCTCAGCCCCCTTCCATCTCCACTAATCGCTCCTACCTAACAGAGCTGATAGGAGACACCTCGATCCTAGATGACTTACTAAAACCCAAACCCAAGAGTACTCAACACATCCCAAAAACACCACCCGTAGCACCTGTAAGCACCAATCTTACCACGCCTTCACCGTCCGCACTCACTTCCCACTCTGATGCAACCTTACACACCCAAACTACACACCAGGTCGAAACAACAGCACGGGCATCGAAGGGCAGTCGCAAAGACTTCTGGGACATCCTGAATGAGGGTAATGAGGAGAGTATCAATAGATTAACAGATTTAGAAGTGCAGAGAGTTTGCATCACCACCAACTTTGCAGCTAGAACCGTGTCTGCGGAGAAGGACAGCAAGAGTCTCTGGAAAACTAATGACAAGTTCCTGTGGAAAAAATAGCATTTGAATTTGTATTAGTGAACAGTTTTGCAGATTTGTCTGCAAATTTTCATACTTTTCTTTTGTTTAAAACGATTGAATCTTTTAAATTGTCTTTTATTTTTACTTTTTAAAAAAGAGAATTCTCTTGTATGTTACTAAAATAAACTTCAGTGTAATCACTCTTGAAAGTATTTAGTTGAACGTGCATATACTTTTATGAAAATAGTTTCCCTGCTCTTCTTTTTTTTCTTTTTTTCTACACTGGCTGGGCACTATACTTTGTCGTCACAGTGGTAAGTTGTATATATGTATCATGTGATGACAACAGATAATTTCCATTACACTGGACTGTTTCCAACAGAGAAACAAAAAGTGGAACTTCAGGGCGAAGCTGACTCAGATCTCATCAAACATGGTTATGGTTTGGACTTAGCATAGGCAGGAGTGTATAGTGTCAGCCCTTTAGGCCGATCACACACAGGTATAGTGGCTGATCAGCTGTTCCTAAATACAGCAACTGTGAAATGACTAAACTTTTCATTTGGTAGGTGGTTGGCATCTGGGACTACACGTTTTCTTTTTCTGCCAACCAGTGGTTGTTAAGGGGTTAACGACTGGCTTCTAGGCTTGTGTGACTGATATCATAATTGTCACCCAATAAGTGTTGGTGACTGTGCAGAGATACCACTTAAAACTCCTTAATGGCTGTTAGGTCTGTGTCACTCCACACCCGTTGCTGCCTCACACCTCCCAAGAGAGTGGACATTACATAATGTAGATGGTGATGTTTCCCTGCAGTCGTCTGCACTGTAATCTGAGCGCTCTGTGGGTCTGCTGAGTTGTGCCCCTCAGAGGGGAGAGCTGCTGTGCTATTAGTGTAATAACAATAAGCAATTCAAGACTTAAGTGGAGCAGCGAGATGAGTGATGGCAGGTAGTATTCATGCCCTTCCATTCACCCATCATCTGAAAATTTTCGTTGTAGTTGCATTTGTCAAATTCATCAAACTCTAAGCTTTGTCTTAATATGAAAAAAAAAAGGGTCATCTTGTTTGTTTGGGAGTGCACATTACTGTTCTGTTACACACAGCTGTGTTTGACCTCTTTCAGCTGTTGTGTTGATGTAAATGAAAGCTGCTCTGTTTAAGTGTTGTGCTCTGTGTAGCAGAAATGAGAAAGTGCGGAACATCACTGAACGTGCCTCAACAAATCATGCAGGTCGGTAAAGTGTGTGTGTGTGTCTGTGTGTGTCTGGGTGGTAGATCATGGCTATGTTTGCTAAATTAGAAGCCACACATCCGTCACACCTGTTTAATGAATCAAAAGCCTTTTCTCTTCCAAGTCCCCAAAACATTTTTCTCTCTTTGTTTCTGATTCATCCAAAACTGAGATTTGCAGATCCCTATCGTTTTTATCTTTTTGTGTTTACTGGCAATGGTGAAGCTCACTAACTGGCTTGCAGTGGTTCCAGGCTAATGGATGTCAGCTAGCATGGCTCAGTGGCAAACAAAGCTTTCATGTCCTTAGTACTAACTACATTATTATAACAAAGATCTGCTTCTGCTGCCATGACTTATAACTGACAATGTCTCAAATCAGTTGGATTATTGTATTTTATTACTTGCCATGGGAGGCCGTTTCCCACAGATGGAGCTACAAGAAATCCCACCAAAGAGGCTGACTGTTTTTCCAGTCCTCTCATTAGTTTCTTGTCTTTATGTGTCGAGGGAAGGTTGAGAAGTCTGTTTATATTTCCTGCCACAATAACCTGAGTGTCTGTAAGCCTGTAAAATGCAGCACAGTCAAGCGAAGAGATGGCCCTGAACCTCTAAGTTTATTTTCACAGGTCAGACTGTCACACCTAGTTTGATTTGATTTGTAAAAACTGAATGAGTGTTGTCACCCACTCTGACCTCAACCTGCAGTCATCTTTGGATCGGGTTTCTATAGGTTCACTCTGCAGTCTGTGAAGAACATCTGCAGGCTGTCACAGATTAAGAAATAGCTCATGTATAAATGCATAAAACGAAGCAACCAAAAGAATCTGCGCTACGAACTGCATCTGTTGTTTTAAAGACACTGTGAAATTTAAAAAAGAAAATAACATACACATTGAAAAAAAGTAATCCCAAGTCTTCAGCGTATGAATGTGATAAATGTTGATTTACAGTACTGTACAAAATAGTTCTTCGAGCAATAGTTCTTAAAGCTTTCTGAAGGTCAAAGTTTTTATGTGGACATTGACTGCTTTTACATTCATTTTCAGTCCAGTTCTTGGGTTTTTAAGTCGGTATAAGAATCATTCAAGCATTAAAAAGGCACCAAACTCAAAGGATGAACCAGTTTTGTATCTACACACATCTTATGGAGTGACTAATACAAATTTGACATTTTTGGTTCAAATTGTCAGTATTCACAGAGGAGCTCAGGAGAGAGGTACAACAGTAAAACATGACACAGGCTCTGTCATGGGGCTGCACTTCAGCCAGTAGTGTTGGTGATCTTGTCAGAACTGATGGAAATCTAAATGCAGAAAAGTACCATCAGATTTTGATCCACCATGTAGTACTATCCAGAAAGCATCTGATGAAACACACTGCCCGTGTGGTAAAAGCATAACTGGATAGAAAAATACACAATGCAAAAGGATCAGTCATGGACTGAACTCCCCAGAGCCCAGACCTTAACATCACCGAAGCAGTGTGGCGACAGCTTGGCAGAGAACAGAACAAACAGAATTGTACAAAGTCTGTTTTTGCCTTATTCACAGGTTTTCTGTTTATGTGTGCACCTGTTTCGATAAACATGACAAAATATCAAATATGGACAACTGTAACAATAAATGCTATAGTAAATTCTCTAAATGCATTACTTAAGACTGGATTAAATTAATTTATTCCTAGCACTGTTTTCTGACCTCATATTGTGGGAAAGGAAGGTGTGTGTATGTAGGTGCTAGTTCCTGCATTTATTATGCTGTATGTGCCAAGCCACATACAACATGTGTGGGTGTCAGAATTTCTTACTTAAGTCCCTCCAGCCACTATTTCCTGTACAGCGTAAAAAATTCCTGATCATGCAAAACACTCACATCCTTGGTTTAACTTGCATTTCACTGTGGCCTTAAAGGTTTTGTGCTCAAAATCTTTTTAATCTGTCTTATTAGGACTGTGTGGGTGCAAATTAATCCCATTTGAGCAGTGAGCAAACACCCTACCCTCTTTTACCAGATCTTTAATGTTTGCACTTCTACTTAACCTTTCTAACCAACTTTTAATGAGTCAGAAAAGAGAAAAAATGCAAAAAACTTCTCACTATTTCAGTAAAACTCATCTAAACATCACAACTCTACAAACTAACTTGTTGGTTGGCTAAGAAAATTACTTATTAGGGCTTTTTACGAGCTCATAGAGGAAATCATAGTATATAATTCTCGTCAAAGTTCATGCAACACTATAGCTTATTTAAAAAATAAGCTGAAAATAAAGGTAACCATTAAGAAATCGTAAAAGAAACTTAGCTGACCATCATAGATGATAACGTGGAAACAGATAAATAGCTTCTATCAGAGGCCTATTAAAAAAAAAAAAAAAAAGCACACATTTAGGTGACTCAGCAGGCAACAACTGTTTTGGAGGGATACAGAGTCCTCCTGTTACGGTAACAGGCAGAGGAGGTCTCGAAATGTGAAAAAGAACTCCCCCTTCATTACAAAATTACACACCATTTGCCCCTCATTCCTATCCAGTTGTCTGGGTAACTGCTAGCTGTAATTTGGGTTAATTCACTAGCTCCCGAGTCCTTCCTTTCCCCATTGTGCCCCATCATAAAAGAGATATAACACAGATGCACACACACAGATACACATGCACACACTTGTACAAACAAAGTTTCTAATGCAGTGACTCACACAGTAAGGGAGACTAATCCGCATTTTGTTTGCTTCCCCTCATCACGGCTGGAAATAGGCCATGTGTGGGAATATCAGTGTAGGAGATTCAGTGCAAATCTAAGCTTTAAGCTATAATCTTTTCATTCCTAGCACCTTTATCGAGCTGTTGCAATAATTTAGTTATTAAATTCTTTAGCTGGGGTTCTACTGTTGTCAAAAATTGTATAATATTTTTAAAGATTTGCACAAAAAGGACACTTATCCTTTCTGACCCTGCCCTGTGTTGAAGGTGGGAGAGATGGAAATGGGAGGGCTACTCTTTTTGCTGCTTTCAGAACAAAAGGAATGGAAAATTGTGTGTTTTCCCATGGGGTAAATATTGAGAGAGTAGAGATATAAACGCACGGAAGAAAGGCTTTTCTAAGCAGCCCGGGTCTCTGTTGCACTGCCAAAGGCCTGTGCGTCACTTGATCCATTGTTTAGTGTAGAGAGGTCTCGGTGAGCAAGCGGCTGCCTCCCCGCTCCAGCTGCAGACTCTCTACTGTTTATGTTTGCAGGGCCCTTCGCCTTGAAGTGAGGCTATACAAGCAAAGCCTAGCCATATGTGAGCACTGGGCCCTCAGAGAAGTTACTTGCCCTTTATTTTTCAAACCATCCATCTCTCTAAAACTCTCTCTGTCTCGTTTGTCCCTCTTCTTTCAGCTTGTTTGCTTTCCCTCGCTGACAGTCCAGCTCTTCCCTGACAGCCTGCTCTTTTGAAGAAGATGAAGGATTGGAATTATCTTCTTGAGTTTCAAAGAGCCCAGTCCTGGATGGCAGGAAAGCTGTAGGTATTATAACTGCTGGGAGAAATAATTACCCCCCCCCCCCCCCGAACTGCTCAGTGGGAATTAAATGTTCATGGGCTCAGCAAGAAAATCTGAAAAACAAGATTGGTAATTATGTCATAGAAATATTTCAGCTTCTATGAATGTTTGCCCATCAATACAGATGAGCATCACTCCAAAAAAGGCAACATGGAGTTAAAGGTATAGTATATACATCTGGGCTGTTTGGCCAGTCAAGTATGTAAGTGTATGGACTTTTTCAAAACTCCTTTATCCGGGTTAATTGCTACCTTCGTTTTACTTTGCAAGCACAAAGGTGGATAAAGTTCTAGTTTCAAACTAAACACTTGAGTCAACCTGGAATTTTTTTGTGTGTGAGCTTGGTTTAGTGTGTAAGTTTACGCATGTGTCGGAAGGTTAGTAGTGCTGACCTTGGCTTCTGGGTGGGCTGCAGTGGCAATGTGCTTGTCTTGGATCATCTTTGGACCCTTCTGTTTACTGAAACAACACGCAAGCAGTGTCCAGGGAGGAGAAAGGAGTCACACAGGGAGCATCCTCAAAGGCTCTCCTTTTCTTACCCGTGCTTCAACACACACGCACACACACACACTCACACACACGCATACACACAAACATAAATGTACGCACAAGAAGGTGTCTTCAAGACCCCTGACAACCCATGTCACCCATGGTCATCTTCTGCGATAAAACCTTTTTCTTGACCCCTTCCTTAATGAATTCATTATCTGCTGGAGGCTTTAGACACTCTGGGTTTAATATGTGTACCAAAATCTGACCTATCTGATGGTTAAAGCCCTCATTCTGCGTGTGTAGAAAGCTCTCCCACACACTGTCTGGAAAATAAGTGAGATATTAGCTTTGAGAACCGCACTTGACGTTAGAGAGGCTTTGTAAGGGAAACTATAAATTAAAAGGTGTCATAATTGTGCTGCCACCCATACCCATAAATCGCAGATCACCCCAGGTGAGGAAAGTCCCTGCTGTTGAACAACCCAGGTAAACATCCTTTGATTTCAGCTGCAGGTAACACACACGTTGCTCAGACTGCAGCTTTGAAAGTAGATGCATTTACACAGATATTTCAATTTAGCACGCATGATGGGAAACCCCCGGTGGCGGGGAACAGTGTTGTGATAAAAATGGTAATTTTGACTACATTTGATCGCCGGATTTCTGCTGCAGCGCTATAGCTCTGGAATCCCAAGGCACGATGAAACCTTTACATTTCGTGCCCTCTAGTGGCCATGACGAATCTTTACACCATCACAACATCCACCCATCCGTATTCTTAACAGCTCAAGTTCAGGGTCTAACGGGGCCTGACGAACGATTAATAATAAATCACTCCAATGATTTATTACAGCTCGTAGTATTTACGAAAAACACTACATAAATAAAATTCAGTTGACCTTAGAGAACTCTGAGAAGACATCAAATCACTCAGTTAAAACACATCTTTATTTTTCATGAAGTATGATTTACTAGTTACTCTTTTGTCACCCTGTTTGTGTTGGTATGATAAATACTCCTTTCTTTTTTCTTTCCTTTCATACATGTAAACGAATATACATAAACCAAAGAAAAAAACATTAAAAGAATTTAAACAACACGGTTTAATTTACATCTGCAGTCCAGGCCAGGTTAGATTGAAGCTTTACCATGAACAATGATGTGCAACAAAACAAACAGCTCAGGTAGGAATACGTTAAAAGTGTCCACACACTTGATTTACCATCGGCCATTATTCGCGATGATCAATCAGGCAGCAATACATTTTTGATATTTGATAATTTTAAAAGATTTTGTGGACGTGAGTTTGGCTCCTACACTACAGGGAGTGCAGAATTATTAGGCAAATGAGTATTTTGTCCACATCATCCTCTTCATGCATGTTGTCTTACTCCAAGCTGTATAGGCTCGAAAGCCTACTACCAATTAAGCATATTAGGTGATGTGCATCTCTGTAATGAGAAGGGGTGTGGTCTAATGACATCAACACCCTATATCAGGTGTGCATAATTATTAGGCACCGTCCTTCCTTTGGCAAAATGGGTCAAAAGAAGGACTTGACAGGAACAGAAAAGTCAAAATAGTGAGATATCTTGCAGAGGGATGCAGCAGTCTCAAAATTGCAAAGCTTCTGAAGCGGGATCATCGAACAATCAAGCGTTTCATTCAAAATAGTCAACAGGGTCGCAAGAAGCGTGTGGAAAAACCAAGGCGCAAAATAACTGCCCATGAACTGAGAAAAGTCAAGCGTGCAGCTGCCAAGATGCCACTTGCCACCAGTTTGGCCATATTTCAGAGCTGCAACATCACTGGAGTGCCCAAGAGCACAAGGTGTGCAATACTCAGAGACATGGCCAAGGTAAGAAAGGCTGAAAGATGACCACCACTGAACAAGACACACAAGCTGAAACGTCAAGACTAGGCCAAGAAATATCTCAAGACTGGTTTTCTAAGGTTTTATGGACTGATGAAATGAGAGTGAGTCTTGATGGGCCAGATGGATGGGCCCGTGGCTGGATTGGTAAAGGGCAGAGAGCTCCAGTCCGACTCAGACGCCAGCAAGGTGGAGGTGGAGTACTGGTTTGGGCTGGTATCATCAAAGATGAGCTTGTGGGGCCTTTTCGGGTTGAGTATGGAGTCAAGCTCAACTCCCAGTCCTACTGCCAGTTTCTGGAAGACACCTTCTTCAAGCAGTGGTACAGGAAGAAGTCTGCATCCTTCAAGAAAAACATGATTTTCATGCAGGACAATGCTCCATCACACGCGTCCAAGTACTCCACAGCGTGGCTGGCAAGAAAGGGTATAAAAGAAGAAAACTAATGACATGGCCACCTTGTTCACCTGATCTGAACCCCATTGAGAACCTGTGGTCCATCATCAAATGTGAGATTTACAAGGAGGGAAAACAGTACACCTCTCTGAACAGTGTCTGGGAGGCTGTGGTTGCTGCTGCACGCAATGTTGATGGTGAACAGATCAAAACACTGACAGAATCCATGGATGGCAGGCTTTTGAGTGTCCTTGCAAAGAAAGGTGGCTATATTGGTCGCTGATTGTTTTTGTTTTGTTTTTGACTGTCAGAAATGTATATTTGTGAATGTGGAGATGTTATATTGGTGTCACTGGTAAAAATAAATAATTGAAATGGGTATATATTTGTTTTTTGTTAAGTTGCCTAATAATTATGCACAGTAATAGTCACCTGCACACACAGATATCCCCCTAAAATAGCTAAAACTAAAAACAAACTAAAAACTACTTCCAAAAACATTCAGCTTTGATATTAATGAGTTTTTTGGGTTCATTGAGAACATGGTTGTTGCTTCAATAATAAACTTATTCCTCAAAAATACAACTTGCCTAATAATTCTGCACTCCCTGTATTTGTAGTTGCTGTGAATGTAAATCGAGGATTTTCTGTCTTAATATATTCCAAAACCAAAGTCATATGTATCAATACAGATAACTGATGAGTTCACAGATTTATTTCTTTTTTATCAATGTGAAAAGTACATTCTGAGATTTTCTCTTACCATGAATATCCATTACAAATCAGTTGTATATGTTTCCTACAGTCATTGATGATACCAAGAGAAGTGAACAGAGTTTTGATTTGTGAACAGTTCATTATTTTATTTTATTTTTTTTAAACATTCAGACTAGGAATAGACTATCTAAGCTCAGGGTCACTCTGACCTTCCTCCCTTTCTCACTCCTTTTTTTCTTATTCCCGACACTATCTCTCATGGGGAGGATCATTCATCACGGTTGTCTAAACACCCCTGTCTCCGTGTGATTAGTGACCCTTTTAGGTCAGACATCACTGAAGCACATGCTAATTAAAACAGCTGTGCATGTCAGCATATATACATACACAGATGAGGGAAGGTTTTGTATTCTTTAAACACTGTATATCATGCTGTCTGCAGCACACTGTCAAACTAATTTCTGAGGATGCAGGTAGAAGCTGATAAGTCTCTGTCCCGAACTCCTGCTGTGGATTAGAAAAGAGTCTGATTCTGAGATGATTGCGTCTTCCCATCACGCGAGCAAATGTTTTCTTGATTGCAGAGGAGAATAGAGGATGCTAATGACAGTTAAAAGTGTGTGTGTGTGTGTGCGTGTGTGTGTGTGTGTGTGTGTGTGTGTGTGTGTGTGTGCGCACGCGCGTACAGATGTGTAGGAGTGAATTAATGGAACAAGACAGGTCCTTCCGTTTAGCAGATAAGGTGTCATTATTATTATTATTACTCATATCTCTACAAGATATGTAGACACACACACACACACAGACACACACGCACACATTTGTCACTGCTATCAGTGCTTAGTCACGTATGAGAAAGTTATGTAAATTTTAACCTTGAATTGCATCAGAATTATTAACTGTGTGGAGTAAGAGATTTATATCTGAACCGTAAAACTGAAGGTGCAAAGAAGGAGAAACACGACATCATTTTTCTATTGACAAGAACACTCATAAATAAGTTTTGGGGATTTACTTAAAAAGGTTATGTTAAGTGGTTCCACACACCTATGTTAACTCCTAACAAACAGCTTGAGTTTACTTGAGTAATAGTCTGATTACAACAAAAAGCCAGTGCTTTGGCAAGTTAACAGTTACTTTGCATTTGGGTGGAATAACTTGACCTGAGGGGTTTTTTTTTAAAGCAAATTGAAAAGCTTGTTTTTGAGTGCACAGTATTACATGAAATAACACTAATTACTCAAGTAAACTTGAAAAGCACCATTTGTTCAGTAACAATATTGTTTAAAACCAACAATGGTGATATTTCATTTATTTGACGTGAACAAACAACATGCATCAGTCCCTATAAGATGAAGACGTGGAGATTAAATTAAGAATGTAATTTATAGACATGTGTGTTTTACATGGAAACAGTTCAGAACAGTACTACTGCATTCATATTAATACAGTTAGTTCCATAAGTATTTGGACAGTGAGACAATTTTGCCTCTATACACCATGACAGTGGAGTTTAAATCAAACAATTAAGATGTGATGGAAGTGCAGACTTTCACCTTTAATTCAGGGGCTGTTTGACAAAGGCAATGCATTAACTGTGTAGATGTTATAACTTTTTTTTTTTTTAGTACACAACCAGTTTTGTCAGTCAACTGTAAAAATTAATTGGGCAGGCGAGGCCTGTTCCAGTGTTATTCTGAAGCGGATTCTGAGTGTTTAATGTGGATTTAGTAACTGTTCACTGGAATTTCAAAGATGTCAGTACAAGTAAGGGAGGCCATAGACTGAAAAAACAAACAAACAAAATCATCCGAGAGATAGCAAAAACTTCAGAGTGACCAAACACTGACCGGCTCAAGAACACCAAAATGCCTGAAAGACCACACAAAGATTAAAAAAGTAGGCGATGGCAGAATCATTTTGATGGTTAAACAAAAAAAAAAAAAAAAAGGAAGAAAGAAACCTTTTCAACATCAACCCAGGTCGAGAACACTCTCAAGGTGGTAGGTGCATCTAAGTCTACAATCAAGACATGCCTTCATGAACATAAATACAGAGGGTTTATAGCAAGATGCAAATCGCTGTTTACAGTCAAGAACAAGAAAACCTGATTAGACTTTCCCAGAAAGCATCTAAACGAACCTGCATAGCTCCACAAAAAAAATAATCAGTCTTCGGACAGATGAAACCAAGATTAACCTGTTGATGGAAAAAGAAAAGCAAGGGGAGAAGAACTTATGATCTGAAGCACACCAGCATGTCTGTCACACATGGAGGCAATGTTACAGCCTGGGCATGTTGGACTGTCTTTTGAACTGACTTACAACTGTGTATTGATGATGTAACAGTTCTCAGATTCGACCAAGTGCTGCAAAAAACAGACTGCACGGTGCTTCATGGCAGAGGTGTGGACTCGAGTCACATGACTTGGACTCGAGTCAGACTCGAGTCATTAATTTTATGACTTTAGACTTGACTTGAAAAAATGTTCTAAGACTTGTGACTTGACTTGGACTTTTACACCAATGACTTGGGACTTGAATTGGACTTGAACCGGTTACTTGAAAAGACTTGATATTTTACCCCAAATATAAAATTTAACATGCATATTATATAGAGATTGAAAATGTGACGTCATTCACGGGTAGAACCGCAAAGGATTCTGGGAACTCGTGGCAAGAGGTACTAGCGCACGCAGGCTTTCAATTAAAATCAGTTATACAGCGATAAAAAGAAACACAAAAATGTCAAGAAGCTGTTGTATTATTAACTGCAATAGCCGGTCGCATGACAGCCACAGGAAGCCAACGGGTAAAGAGATTGGTTGTTATCGGATTACGTCGTTGAAGAGAAATTGTTCGAGCCATGTTTCCAAAGTAACAAAGAGGCGACTGGATTGCAGCCATTCAAAGATCAAATATAACGTCCCAGAACACTCCAGCTCACATGTTAGTCTGCTCCAAACATTTCCACAAAGGTCAGTCTGCTGTTGTAGTTAATGCGTCATTTTCATAACATAATTAGTGATATAGGTTACAAGCAAGTCTGGCGCTGAACAGAAATTGTCGCGCTATGCTCCTTTATTTATTGTGCATAAATAGTGAATTGTCCTGACACAATATTGCGTTTTGCTTCTGTTATTATGGTACATTGACAAAAACATATACTTTTATTCACAGGATAAAACAGTTGTTTTGTATCACTAATTGCCCAGTACGATTACAGCATACAATATTATTGTCACTGCTACATTTCTGTAATGCTACCAGAAATTATTTCCACTGCTAATTAATTACCGTTGAGCTCAACGGTCCTATTAATAAACGGTTAACGAATGTGTATTTATGACGACGATTTGTGAGACTGGTAAACTTATGATACGTACGATGGTCTTTACTTTCTACACGGTGCATTTCAAGGTCCTGCACCCATCCGTCGGTAAACTGTACCTGGGCTTGTTGCAGTGACCGGAAGTTACTAAACTTCACGAGTGTGTGCACTCACTCCAAGAACCGTATGATTATAAATATGCATATAAATATGCTACGATGAGATAGCTGACTTCATCTAACTAGCAAATGTTGTCCAGGCTACGTTGGTGATGCAGTTTTTTTTTTAATGTGTATGATATTTTTGTCATGCGATTTTAAAGCCGGTCCTACAACCGCATCCAAGAATAACATGCAGCTTATCTCAGAACTGTCGGTGAAAATTATTCTTGGAGCTAGGTTTAATTGAGCTGCATTTTAAAGAGGTGCAATTTCACAATTTGTGTGTATTTTCTACGTTCACTATTTTGTCATGTGTTGAGAAAAACACAGATTTAAAAATTACATGGTCTAATATTTACATTTAGCATATATAACTGCAACATGCTTTTTTCGTTTTTTTTTAAAGACTCGAAAGGACTTGAAATTCAAAATTTCAGACCTTGGACTTTACTTGGACTTTTACACCAGTGACTTGAGACTCGACTCTGACTTGCCTGACATTACTTGAGACTTGACTTGAGACTTGAGGATAAAGACTTGAGACTTACTTGAGACTTGCAAAACAATGACTTGGTCCCACCTCTGCTTCATGGTGTAAATGGACCCAAAGCATACTGCTAAAGCAGAGTTTCTTAATGGGATATTCTTAAATAAACAAATCAGTTACCTGATCTTAAGCCAACAGAGCATGCTTTTAAATTGCTTTTTAATAATTCGTTTATTATCGTGGCTCAAGAGTTGGGAGTTTGTTTTGTAATCGAGTCTCGGTCGTTGTGTCAGTGGGCAAGACACTTCACCTACTGCCTACTGGATTTGGCCAGAGGGGCCGATGGTGCGATATGGCAGCCTCGCTTCTGTCAGTCTGCCCCAGGGCAGCTGTGGCTGCAAGTTTAGCTCGCCTCTACCAGTGTGTGAATGTGAGAGTGAATGAATAGTGGAATGTAAAGCGCTTTGAGGAAAAGCGCTATATAACTACAATCCATTAGTATTATTATTATTAATTCCTAAACAGTTTGTTAAACCCCTTGAATTAAAGCCAAAAGTCTACGCTTCAATCACATCTTCACTCACTGATTTAAAACCCACTGTGGTGTTGTACAGAGGCAAAATACTAAAACACGTCACCGCATACAATATACACAATATGCACACAATAAGCACAGTAAATAATGATACTTTCACAAAAACATCCATTACTTACATGATAATGCTGCATAAAAATACATAATACATTTATTTATGGCTAGAAATATTTCATACAAACTTCTCCATTGTTTATTTATGGCGTTGATTTGATTTAGACCAATCCAGCCCTGCATTCGTTTTTGCTGGCGTAGGTCTTGTATGCCTTGAATCATAGGTTTCTGCATAGAGAATCTTTAGTGGAATAGTCTGCAGCAACCAGCCCTGTACACACATGCACACACATACAAACAATACTGCAGGTCAGGCTCTTGGTGGCAGTTTTTGGCATTATGTTTGTGACTCTAAGTCTTACCAGAACTGTATGACAGATGCTTCCATTTGTTTTTGTCTCCAGCACTGACGTACTGCAGTGAATATTTTACAAAGTCTTCTGGTAAAAAGTTATCATGTGTAGTTTTGGAACCCAGCCATTCGAGTGGAT